>NC_061775.1:0-300000 GCF_022458985.1 Mugil cephalus | reverse complement strand
GAAAATAATGGGCGGTAGCGGTAGTGTGATTCACAGAAGCCGACTAGGGGAACGAAAAAGACCAGCGGCTCACCAGCACGCCAGGAACGCGTGCGAGCACCGCTAACTTTCCGCTTTTGGCGTTAGCCAATACTGATTTTCCGAGGAGGATGAACGGCCTGATTTAAGCTAACCTCTACTTGTAGTGTGCCAACTCAACGTTATCATCAAGTTTTGTTCGGAAATACCAATACGATTAAGCTCTAAACACGAGTTACAAAGTGGTGATAGCATTTAATTGTGTTGTTCTTTGTGCTTAAAATCTACCATGCTTTCCAGGACTTGCTCACCCGACCGGTATCACAGGCGAATGCTGTTAGGTATCGATGGCTAGCTCGCTAACGTTGCTAAGTTAGCTCGAGTTCGCGATACAGTTTGTCACCGGGCTGCCCCCGTCTGATAAAGCGGAACTTCAGGGTGTGGAGTGTGCACGCTTAATGGAAACACAACCATGCTGATGAGATATAGAAAATGAGCACTGTGTGCCAATGAAGCTGGAATGTGGCCACCGGATAGGTGCCATGTGTACCACAGTGCTGTCTTATCCTCATTCAAGGCCTGACTATGCAGACAAACCCACAGGCATGCAAAGCGTACACGTTCCTTCTTTCAAATCTTTAGATATTGACACATAAGTCATACTAACCGTTATGTTGGCAAAGGTACCACCGGAAAACGATGCCCAGACGTATTTGGCGTCCGTGTACCCAACAATGGCCGCGTCCTGGCAGCTGCCATCAGCCATCAGGTTGTCCACGTAGCTTTGCCAGGACATGTTTGTGTAATTAGTTCTAAGATGAAAAAGGCAAGTTGGGTCAAGCTGAATCACAATCGTCTCTCGAACGACAAGGAAAATGTATTTGTCGGTGGTTTAGCGGGCCTCCAACAAGCAAAATCCCCCCTGCTCCGTCACGTCCCGGCTTTCTTCTGGTCGAGCAACGAAAAGAATCCGCTGCAATCGGACAGCCGCTTGGGTGTAGTCCACACTAAATCACTCCGCCGAAGTCGTTATTCGACTCGTTTCCTCGTTGCATAATATACTACACGGCGGAGGAATATATTGGCTAATCAAGATGGCAAGAAACAAGCGAGACTATTTTTTTCTTCAGTACATAAAAGATTTGTAAACTCTGGATATTTTCGATTATGTGCTGGTTAAAGAAGTCAAAATCCACGACAGAATAGCGTTAAAGGCAGAATTGTTGTTTTTTCAGGTAAATGTACATATCAGATTTAGTTTTCAAAAGAAAATTAATAAATATAATTATGATTAGACAACCTACACAAGTTTTACCATGCCTGTCATTAACCGTAGTTTCTAGATAAACATGACAGGCTTTTTAAAATACTCAATGAAAAACACATAACTACATAACTGTCCTTAAAGACCACATTCTATGTGGACACAGTACAATTCTTATGATAAGATTTGACCTTTCCAGGGAGGTCAATACAAGATTAAAACACAAAGCGCCCTAACATTTTGTGCAAATTAGCATCTCTGACACGTGAAGAAAAGATTCTGCTATGTAAATAAAGTTATGCTTCAGCACAGACTAAACCAGTATTCAATAATCCTAAGGAACTTCGACTATGTGCGAGTTTCTGATGCTGCACTGTGTAGGACAAACAAGCTGTATTTCCATATATTTTTTACCACGCAGATTTACATTTGAAGCTTCATTCCTTCAGAACAGCTTCCAGTGGTGCAGATGTAATTTATTCACATTTTGTTCCTGTGATTTGCTTATTTTTTAGTTTAGAATACTTCTCTATAATTCCAACTCTTCACATACTCACCACAAAGGTGGTGAATTATTTCCGATTTGTATACAAAGAGACAGAGCCTCCTATGGGAAATCATGCTTTTCTGAAAATATCTTCAGTCGTACTCTGATATGGATTTGTTTGGTGAGCTTACATAAGAAGCAGACAACACAGAAACATATAGTAATTAGTCTGAGACATGAAACAAGCGGTAAATTAATAATAAAAAAATAAAAGTCTTTATCAGTTAATGAACTTGAACAGTATCGGCTTCACACCAGCAGTAATGAATCCTGCTTCTTACATACAGATATGTTATAGAGTAATAACAGCCTCTCACTGTGAAAGCCTTCCTAGGTCTAATACACAACGACCATAACAGTCAAATGTAAGCTGGTTAAACTTCTAAAAATAAAGAAATTTGCTTAAGGGCACCTCAGCAGGATATATGCCTAGTGTGGAATTAAAACTGTGACTTTTACAAGACAATATCCCACTAGGCCATAATGCACTCTCTATGTGTGTGTTAGATGCATTGGAAACGGTTAATAAGGTAGCCACATGATAGTCAATGTCTTGGCATCTCCCTCCTCTTCTCTCACTAGTGTGAACTTACTATAAACGTAACAAAACGAGGACTGCAATCTGCAATATTTACAGTGCAGTGTTTCTGTGATATTAATCTGTGAGGTTTTATTTTTAAGCCTATGCACACTGGTTAATCTTTATATATAATGGCACCTGTGGAGAAACTTCTCGCGGGCAGGTGTACAACAAGTATAAGTTGAGCACTTTGTTCAATAGCAGACAAGTGAACAGAGAGCATTAATCAGTGAGGCAATTCAAATGATTCAAATGAACATTTGTCATTTCTCAATGAAATGATAAATGTTAAGTGTTTGAAGTACATCAAAAAAATATTCTTGGTAAGTAGCATTTGGAAAAGTAAACTTATCGCAATGTGGAGATTTTAGGGAGAACAAAATCAAACATACTAAAAAGTAGATAAAGCAGAGTAATTTAAAAAAGTAAATGGCAACTGCTTAAACTTGTACAGCTGACAAGTTTGTTCTTTTTTTATATGTGCCATGTACACAACCTCCTTTATATGAGTATGTTTGAAGCCCTGCAGTAAGTGACCGTTTTATTTCTATCTAGAAACTTCCACTGAACTCTTTGTCCCTGCAGGAGAATTGAGTGCAAGAAAAGTTATTAATTGACAAGGCTGTGACCGGAACGTCAATCAGCCAGCCTCACCCATATCCTGCCATGTCATTGGATGCTGACTGTTTCCATGGCCACCTGTTTTGCACTTCTGCTTTGTCAGAATAGTACAACACACAGCCAAGCCATCCAGCGTGCGCATGAGTCACGGAGACACAGAAAATAGCTAACTTTGCTTTAGAAAAGCCTATGCTTATGGACAACATTATTGTCATCATTAACAACTTTGTAACAAAAGGCTTCCTCAGCTTGTGTTACTTAAAATGTCTACCTGTGTGTTGTTGTTGTTGTTTTTTTCATAAAAAAGCTTACTCAGGGAACTTTGCACAGGAATTCAACTGTACCTGTACTTTATTTTACCATAATATCCAGATATTTACAATAAAATAGAAAATGTTAAGAAGAAGAAGAAGCAAAAGTTTACAGCAGCATTCATTCATTCATTCATTTTATTTAACCACTTGTTCTCTGGTAGGTTGCTGGGGCCTGTCTCAGTTGTCATCGGGCGAGAGGCTGAGTACTCTGAACAGGTCATCAGTTTATGGAAGAGCTAACAAAGAGAGACAGACAATCATTCACACTCACACTAACAGCCAACTTAGAATCATTAATTAACCTAAGAAGCATTTCTTCGGACAGTGGGAGAAAGCCAGAGTGCCCAGAGAGAACCCACGCAGACGCAGGGAGAACATGCAAACTGAAGCTGCTGAAAGCCAGTATTGTTTGCTTTTATGGCCCATAACACATGCCGATGCTTGTGATGCCCTGTCACAGGCTGCACATGTGGGAGGAGGAAGAGTTTGCTCTAGTACTATTTCCTTTTCTTGGAAAAAAGCTGACAGGAAACAAACAAGATCTACGGAGCCCCCCTGGTGACATCGGATAAAAAAAAAATAATGGGTGGCCACACAATACTATCTCGTGGCCACGCATTACTGTCTGGTGGCAACAAGATAATAATGCTTGGCCTCGAGAAAATAACGCGTGGCCACAAGTTAGTTAATGCATGGCCACAAGATAATTCAGCTTCAGTAGCGCATTTTGGAGAGAACCACACAAGCTCACTTTCTCAAAACTAATTTCAATATGTAGGAAGGACATGTATTTTCATACCAGTATTACAGTGTTCAAATTTAGTTGATATTTTACTGGTCCAGAACAAAATCTACTTCTTTTATACTTTAAAAAGAGTTTTGCTCACATCATTAGGGGCAGCTCAAATCCCAGCAAATAAACATGAGAGCAATCAAGAGTTGGAAAAAGAAAATATATTTTATTTTACACTCATTCAGTGTCTGTGACACTGACAATTAAATTTAAATTCAGAACCACAGGTAATGAAATTACCTTTAAAATAGAAACTTAAAGACTATGTCCCTAACATTTCTGTAGAAAGAAGCTTTTCCATGATGTGTTATCCGTAAACCTTGATATACAATTAAATATTTTAAATCGTTTCAGTTGTCACTTATGCAGTTTGCTAGGCTGCTCAGTTAAAGATGAGGGACAAGGAGCCTCCCAAATTGTCAAGTAAATCTCTTGAGCTTGCAATATGTTCTCAGGAAAAGTAAGGTCCAACTCTGACATGATCATATTACACAGGTCAAACATATCTCTGTCACATGGAACAACTGAGAGGAATTTGCATGCCTCTTTGCAGACAGCAATATCATTATGTGGAACAATGAAGTCCTCAGAACCTCAGAGCTGTGGCACAGTGTACATCATGTCAGGAATCCCACAGGGTACACTGTGATTCCTTGTTGGCCGGAAGCGGTGGCTGTTCCAGACTGCCTTGATCAAGCTCTTCCTAAAAAGAGAATATGTACCTATGGTTAAAAGAAAGGTTTAAAGACGAACCAGATCAAGACGACACAAGATAAGAGCCAGACTTTTAGTCTCACCTGAATAATGTGACGAAAGCACACCTACACAAGTGATTTGTCCAGGTAGTTCCCAACACACAGGCCCTCACCTTTCATTTTGCCAAGAAGATGTATCCAGTACTCCATGTCTTCTTTGCTTATTTGCATTACTTGCTCATGCGATGTAGCTTTGTTCACCTGCTCTACTGTCGACTTCACTTCGGCGGAGGTAGGTCTGGATGTCTCGGACAACCACATTCTTCGTTCCTGCATCTGTCCGGACGATCCGGGGACAGCCACCAAACTCCTCCACGGCCTGTATAAAGTAGCCCCCTATGATGTGTGGGTCGCTGCTTGTGTATGCAGCTTTCAACCAAATTATTTTGCGCGAAATGCCATCTATGCAACCACTTATGCATATTCCAAATGGCCTTAACTTATCGTGAGAATCTACATGCCAGATATAGTTAGGTCCTTGAGCAAGATACAGCCTCCTGGAACGACGGATGACTGAGGCGTCAGGGTCCAGAGCTGCAAGAATTAAACGAACATCTTCCTTTTTTGCATGAATGCCATTCTTTAAGCACTTGCTGTACATCCACCTGTAGCCATGTAGTCTCCCAGGTCCTTCCAGCTGCTGAATGATAAAATCTATGACTTCCCCAAGATCAGCCTATTCCCTGCGTTTAAGTCCATGCATTTTGAGCAGCCGAATTAAGTGTCTCTCGCTAAGAATGACTCCTTGCCTAACCGCAAGTGACTAAAGTATGTCAATGTAATTCATTCCTATATTAAAATAAAATGAAATCAGTTCAAACTTGTCCATGTTAGGCTATCAATCAACAGTCTCTGCATGGAAAGGACTGGAATAATTATCTCGTACCCATGCATTAACTATCTTGTGGCCACGCATCAACTATCTTGTGGCCACGCATTATTATCTCGTTGCCACGAGACAGTAATGTGTGGCCACAAAATAGTATTGTGTGGCCATGCATTTTTTTTTTATCTGATGTCACCAGGGGGGCTCCGTAAAGATCAGATCTTGTCAAATCAAATCTTGTCATCCATATATATTTAAAATCTGTAAATTGTGAATCATAGCTACATATACATACATATATATATATATATATGGATTAAACTTTTTATATTTTTTTTTGTTTAATTAAACATCCATGATATTTAGGAGAAAAAAAGACAATTAACAGGGAAAAAGAAAAACACCTAATTTTAATGATAGACAGCGTTGGGCACGTTACTTTTAAAAAGTAATTAGTTATAGTTACTTCTCCCAAAAAGTAACTGAGTTAGTAACTGAATTACTCCATAAAATAAATAAAAAATAAAAGTAACTAGTTACCCGGAAAAGTAACTGTTGCGTTACTCTCCTTTTTTTTAGTTTAAATATGTTTAATAATTAG
The DNA here is from genome assembly GCF_022458985.1 of Mugil cephalus. Taxonomy (NCBI): domain Eukaryota; kingdom Metazoa; phylum Chordata; class Actinopteri; order Mugiliformes; family Mugilidae; genus Mugil; species Mugil cephalus. The sequence continues at coordinate 293,681 of NC_061775.1, read as the reverse complement.
ATTTTTTTCTTAGCAGGTTTCAGCCAGTTGCATATAGAATTGTATAGACACATACTAACACAGAACTTTTAATATTTATTGCCCCTCAGACCCCAACTAGACATTCTGTTTTCACACGGCAAAAGTCGGACCTCCAGCTGTAAGAGCTGCGTGCCTGTTTTTTGCTCCCTCTTACGTCATCGCGTACATTGCAGATAAAGTTACAGTTTGTTGATGACCTGAAGAATGGACCCGTCAAACCCCCGCTCTTTCAAAAGGCTGCTGATATTAGAATAAATCACTGTGTCATGTACAAGGCCCGATATATAATATATTATTATTATTATTATTATACTATGTTTATTACATACTGATGCTGCTGCCATTATTAGTACATACTTTTATTACCATCATACACTCTATTATATATTATATTATATTATATTATATACTACTATTATATTACATACTATACTATTACTATATACTGTTTATTTACAATAACACTACCATCATATCATCAGGACTACTGCCATCATCCTGCCACTGCACCTTATCCACCTATGTATCTTGTATTATTTTAAGTGTCCTTGTCCAATTCTGTGTTTTTACCTTTGCCTTTATTTTTTATACCTCAGTATTTTATTCTATTGTATTTTATTGTACCCAAATACCGGACTGCTGTGACAACCTAATTTCACTTCAGGGATGAATAAAGTAATCTATCTATCTATCTATCTATCTATCTATCTATCTATCTATCTATCTAAATCTGCCGCCAAATCACACCTTTTCTCGGATGCAGAGCGCTGCCATGATCGTTAAAGTGGGAGACATCGCTATACAAGATGCATATAAACACAGTCGCCGTTCACCTATCCCTTTCGTTAACGATCGTGTAACAACACATTTGATTTGTTTGATTGAAAAAAAAAAAGGAACAACAATCACTGGCCCTCAGAGATCAGTCTTTGAGGGAGAAGAGTCATAATGTAACAGGCAGATATGAGTCAGAGAGAAAAACCCGGGTCGACCCGGTCCAACCAGTGACGGCTCGCAACTTTTCCTCCACATTCAGCATTGCTGCCGCTTACTTCCGGTAGTTTGCTGTGGGTGTGATTTGTGTATAAACTGACCACTGCCTGTGATTGGCTTATCGTGAAAGTCACTGCATCTTAGCCAATCATCATCGCCTATGCGGTTGTTTCGCCCCTCCCTCCTCACCCCGCCAAAAAAGGAAAGAAAGAAAGAAAAGCTTCGCGGCTTCCGTGGCTGAGACCCAAGTGATGCGCCCCATTTAATTTTCAGTAACGAAAACGGCGTTATAAAGATGGAAACAGTAATTAGTTACATTACCCCGTGACTGAAAAAAGTAACGCCGTTTATTTTAACGCCGTTATTCCCATCACTGATAATAGACAAAAAATAATACGAATAAAGGGACAGACAATAAATAAATAAATAAATAAACTAATTAATTAATTAAAACAAAATACGTAAAAATACATACATACATATAAAATGCACATTTTTGACAGTTTATGCCGACACGGGCCAAACAGACGGCAACGACCCAATACGTCTCAATTCGAGAAAACAGCTTCAAGTGCAGAAACGATGCAAAATCACAAACTCAAACACAAGTCTAAACGAAGTGCAAAAAGAGGAACATGGTGCAAGCGAAAAAACGTGCTGCAAAAAAACAAAGACAGATGCGTCATCACGAAACGCGCTGCAAATAGAGAACCGATGTAAACCATGAAACGATCTGTAAACGAAAAACGCTGCATTACCGGTCACTACAAACGGAAGTTCTCCAAACCTGAAGGGGGCGCTCCTAGCGTAACAGCTCAATGGAGAAACACGTGGGGCAGATCTATAGAGTAAAACAGAGTTGGAACCGTATTACAGTTTTTATCAGTCGCTTTGGTACATGTCTCAAATCATCCTCGACATTTGCAAAACAGTAAGTGCATTTCTCAAAACAATTTGTAAAAATAGCAAAACACCATGGATTACCTGCAAAAGCCACTCTCTTGCTCAAAATCCTTAGTTCATCTCTCAAAAGTAAATATCCGTGTCAATGAATATGTTAGTGCCATCAGAATAACAAGTCCTTGTGTCATTGTATACAGATAAGACAGTTACATTGCTTAGTCTTGTCAATATAACAGTGTACTCTGGAGGGATGTTCTGATGTAAACTATGGCTAAAGTTTTGATGACATTTATTGTAAATTGGAGGTTACACCTTAGTGTATGTGAGAGTTTGATTGCAAGAGACTGGACAAGATTTACATTTACGCTTTTATTGTTTGTACTGTAGGTTGTTGACAGACCATGTCATTGTGATACAGAAAGAAAAAGACAGCACTGCATAGCACAAAGGAAAAAAAATTAAAAAACAAAGTAGAAATGTGAACATAGGACAATCTCCTTAGGGAAAGCTGTACATGCAGTGCTGTAGGAATTACAGTGCAGTCTTCCTACTCCTGACGTTCCTGTCAGGAGGTGTTTGTTGCCCACAAATTCTCATCCACATCACAACGAATATCTTCTCTTGCGATGCAGCGTGGAAATAATCTTTTAGAGTGTCTTATCCAGCCTCTGTGGGCATCTGCTGTGATGTCATCGCACGCTGCATCCATGGCAGCCAGAAGGGTCATCTGCATATGTGGCTGGCGATCATATACTTTCCATCTCCATGCTGAGAAAAATTCCTCAATGGGATTAAGGAGGCAAGGCAACTGGCACTGGCGTGTGAATGTGCGTGTGCTTGTGTGAGCGAATGGGTGGATGTGTCTCTGACTGTAAAAGCGCTTTGAGTACCTTTCAATAGGTAGAAAAGCGCTATTTAAGAGCAAGACCATTTACCATTGCCTAATGATGTTGGAGCAATGGAAACTGACATTGTCCCAAACTATCAGGTCATCTCCAATCTGGAGATGACCTACAGTGTAATCTCCAATCTGGAGATGACCTGAGTGTCTAAAAAAGTGACAAGATGCTGTGTATTGTATGGCCCAATAATGGGCCAGCCAGCCATAGCAGCAGCCATGGTTATGTTCCCGCCCCGTTGGCCTGGCACATCTACTGTAGCTCTGTGGCCAATGATATTTCAACCACGCCTTCTGCGTTTAGTTCGGTTGAAGCTAGCCTCATCCATATAGATGAAGCTGTCCGGTGGTTCACTTGCTTCCAGTTCCATTATACGCTATATCCAAAAGACACAAAATGAGTTTGATGAATTGAAATTGAATTGAAAGATCAAAGAAATCATCATGTCCATCTTATACATTTTCCCATGTGTCTTTCCACATGAAGCCCACTTGTTTCTAATAACTGACAGATGTAAATCTTAAAAAAAAAAGAAAAAGTATGTGTATATTTCTAAAAGGCTGAATTATACTCTGTGACTCAGAATAACTCGCGGACCACGACTTAAGTGAAGTGTCTGATTTATTCAACAATAATAATGAGTAGAATAATGGTCAAAGTAATGGAATAAAGATTATATGATATAAACACACAGATAATAAATGAATGAATGAATGTGACGATAACGGGAAGAGGTAGAGAAATTCCCCTTCAATCTGCCTTAAATTTGTCCTTTGCTGACATATGCATTTATCTAATTCATAATCCATCCCCCTATACCAGCATGTTCCTGAAGGCTTACAAGAGCACCAAAGCCTACCGGTACTTCACCTCAGGTTGGGTCACCGAGGCAAAACTTCACCTGGAGGACCAAAAAATGTTTTTGATAATGGGAAAGGTACGTTATGTATTTATTCACTACTTTACGAGCTATCTGGCCGATTAAAACTACCACAAACGTTACATTTGCTAGCTTGTTTTTGGCTAGGTAAGTGTTTATTTACCAATATATTCGCTGCTATGTGGTTAAAACTAACGTAAAAGTAATGGTTGCGAGGTCATTGTATCTGTGTCACTGTATCATTGATAGAGGTTGAGAGGTTGTTTTAACCAACCCATGGTTCTTATAATAGATCCATGAACCAACCTCATTATAAATGATGGAAAAATACCCCGCTGTGCTTGATGAAAGGATCGTTATTGCAAGGTAGTATTCTTGCTGACATACTAAACCTATGTTTCGTTTTTTTTAAACTGCAGGTAAAACATTTACAGAGCCTGAGTGTGACCCCCACACACCCCTGGATCACAGTGCAGGAGGATGTAACAGTTGTCAAGGCTCACTGCACCTGTAAGGCAGGCTTAGGAGAGGTGTGCTCTCATGCAGCAGCCCTCATGTATTCACTCCTGGCTGCTGTTGACATGAGAAATGGACTAATGTCAGAAAAGACAAACAACATCTGATTCTACTGTAAATAATCTGTATTTTACAATCAGTTAATCTCTTGGACCTAAATGAAAAATGTACATAGTTTTTTATGTGCTTGGAACAGCACTGTATTAAAAACAAACATTACAAACCATTTACAGTGTGATTTACATGTGGCACAAAGACACTGACAGCCACGCTACTCCAAGGGAACAACAGATGGACAAATGTTACACAGAGAACAGCACACTCTGACCATCTTGTCGAGTAATGTAAGGTTTCCTGCAGTTGAAGTCTGGCACAGAGAGATGGGGATTGTGCTCTGAAAAATGGTGTCCTTGTTCCTTACTAGACCAATGACCCGCTCAACGTGGATCCGAACACGTGGAGTCCTCAAGTTCACTTGGATACAGTTGTTTTTTCCCTTTGGTGAAGGCAGGTATTTTGAGATGAGCACTGTACAAGCCCACAGCTCCTACAGTGAACCCTCGATCTGCTAGGACCACATCACCTGGTGCTAGATTTTCTAAGTAGCCAGAGTTTTCAGTAATATGCTTGTTACTTGTTCGGCCCCCCCAACCATTAGACACAAATGATATGAATCCCTGTGGAGTTACTGATATTAGATACTTAGCAGAATTGTGGTGTTTGTATTGGGAATAGGTCTGTGCTCTGGCTCTCGTGTCTTTAGGTCTTTCAATGAAAATTTCAAAACAGTCAATTGTGGAGGTACAATTTCTGAAGCTACTATTTCTAAAGCACATGGGTAAACTAATTTGAATCTGTTCTTTAGGGGGCCATACTATTAATGTGGACAGTCTATCATGTAAGACATCTAATGTGCTGTTAAAGATTCGACTCACAGTAGGCTTTGACACATGAAACACATAAGAAAAAAATGCAGTGGTAGGTTCAGCCTCATTTTCATTAGTGTCATAATTAAGCTCTGAAAGGGCAACAGTCCAGGTCCCACTTTCAGGAATCCTGACACAAAAGTGAAAACAACCATGAGCTTAGCATAGGAAGGAAGGCCAGTTAACTCCTTCACCAATTCATCATTGTTTACAAAGGTTTCCTGGCTGAAGGATAACTGGCTGACCATTTCCCTGAGCTGATAAACTTTTGCCCTAAGTGCACTGCACTCTTCTCTTAGTCTCTTAACAGTTGCTTGGCAGGCTTTACTTGTGCATGGTTCTCTGACCTCGGTGTGAGTCGTGTCCTTGTAGTAATTGTGGTCTGCAGTCTCACCTCGGTCCTCTTCAGCCAGGGTGCTCTCATCATCAGAGTGAGGGTCACTGCTGATGCCACGGGCAGCCACCATCCCGAATTCATGCACTGCACTTCTTTTTCGTTTGATAGCTTGTGTTTGCTCAAACTTTCTGTAGCTGTTAATCTTCTTTCTGCGTTGCTCAGGAGTAAGATACGCAAATAGGCTTGGCACATAAACGGGGTGCAGGGGATTCTCACTCTTTTTTACCTGCAACAGTAGATTAAGATATAAAAACACGTAAAACAACAGGTAGTAACTAACACTAACTAGTAATTCAATCTAAGTTAAACACAACGAATTATCTTAATTATCTGAAACAATACTGAAGCGTTAATTTATCGCGGCTATTTTTATTCTGTGACTAATATTGTGATTGTTAGCATGCTAACGCTTGGCTATGTACGTAAATGTAAGGAGGGGAACTTATCCAAGGAGCCTCCAGGAGGCGCTACCTTGTTGTTTGTTCTAGTACGGTCAGTGGCCTTCTTTGTTGGTTGCGGTCATTTTAGGTCACAACCTGATGTTTTGTCCTAAGGTGAAGCCCTGTGATAAAGACCTAGCAGCCCAGATCCTGTTTCCTCGCCTGGTTATTCCCTCCGTCTTCCACCAAGGAATAAACATACACAACGCAGAGACTTATGAGGTAGACCAATGGCCTAATCTGATCCAGGCCAGAGTGAGCCGAAGTGAAGGGTTACATAAACATAACTTACCTGAGATGAAGTACTCAGCACAGAGTCTGAAGTGTTCTGTGGGAGTCCAGTGATTCCTTTTAATTGCAGCGACCCACCTCTGTCTTCTCTGATTATTTTTGGGGATATTGTAAAACGTAAGTCCTGTATTTTTAGCCTTAGCTATATGGCAGCCGACCGCACAGCGGATAGACGGCATATTGAGAGCGTACTTCCAGTATCTGACGGTCCTAAAGATGGCGCCGTTGAGACGGTGTGACGTCGCATGAAACCCATGAATAGAGTAAAACAGAGTTGCGACACGCTTTGATGTCGCCGCTAGGGCTGTCACGTGGTTCATGTAAGCCTCAATAGTTCCAAACAAACCGCAAGCTGTCATAGCGGCCATTGTTTTGTATGGGACACAGTGAGCTATTGCAGGGTAAATACACACAACACACACGTTTTTTAACCGTTTTTGCACTATTGTATGTATGTCAATTATGCTTTTGAGGTGTGAGGTTTACGATTGAAAGTACTGCATTGATAATAAACTTTTGGAGGGAAAAGTTCGTGTTAGCTTGGCTAGGTTACCTACTTGAGTAATTCTAACTTTACAAGGTTGGTTGTTTTGTATTTGCACTTAAATAAACAAGTTACCACTTGGAGACTTCAAGATGGAGCCATGTATCAGATCTATCAAACAACCACTAATTATGTTTGAATATGATCAGTCAGGATCTAACTCTACAAGCAATTATTCACACTTGAAATTTATGTTAGCACTGTTGGACTGGAATAAGTATGCCCGGTACAAAAGTTGTTAAACAAGAGTTTTATTAAAAAAAATATTGAAACAAGAACAATTGTGTGTGTGTGTGTGTGTACAAGAAAAAAAATGAATAGGAATAATAATAAATAATATATATTATTATTACATACACAATATATTATGATATTATTATTATTAATAATAATAAAGAATAATAACAGCAAACTACAACAAGAACAGCAGTGTGTGTTAACAAACAAAAACCATTAACAGACAAACAAAGTGGGGCAATGAAACCATAAACACACACAGACGGCTCTGGAAATGTGGGAAAGAATGTCCTCACAGTCACCTCACCCAAGACTGCCTGGAAAAGGGCTCCTGCATGTGTCTTGGGATGAGGCTTAAAGCTGCTGGCATAAATGGACAGATTGTAAAGGTGAAGGCAGGGTCACAAGACCTTGCTTTGTTTAAGGGTCCTCAATGAAAACTTCAAACCAATACACAAGCAAACAAGACCTTTTATGACAGTTCCATTCACACCCCTCTCATGCTTTTCACTTGTATCCTGTAAAAAAGTAAACAGGGTCAGGGAGAATGGCATCATATTAGTGGGTGGAGATAGACTGCTAGATAAACAGATAGACAAATTACCCCCCACCACCCCCTGATTGAAATTATTGCTTAGAGTGAAGCCTGTGATCTTTGATATTGCCATGTGCCCGTCAGTCAGGGGCCACTCATCCAGGAACAAGTGTGCCAGGGGTCAGTCAGGACAGGGCCAGTGTGGAGGACCTGCTGAAGGAATTAAAAAAGGAAAGAAATATGAGGATAAAAGCAGAGAGGGCTCTAGCACGACAAAAAAGAATCAATTTGGCACTTATTAGGAGAAACAACAATAGCCACCAGGGACCTGCCATGGCCCAGCGCCACATGGGAGACAGTCTAGCCAAGAGGAACACAGAACCCAGGTACCTGCCTGAACTGTCCACCATAGGGCCACAGACCGCCAGCCCACGACACATCCAGCCGTGCAAGACCAGGCCCCCCAAGCCATGCTAAGGGATTGTGATAAGTAAGGAGTGTCCCTATTTCTGTTCTTCCTCAGTCCGTGTTTAGGAAGTATAGCCCTGCACCACAACCCTGTGACCCTAGGTTAGGTAAGGTGCACTAAGATTTGGTGAAAGGAGGAGTTTGGGTTGAGGTCAAAAGACTGCAGCCAACCCTGACATAGGGGCCCAGACCCATCCTGGGCAGTCCCCCAAGGTGTGGTGCCTTAAAAGCTTGTGTAACCCAGGGGATAAATCCCATTATAGCCCATAGATCAGAACACCGTGAGATTTCAGGAAATGATATGTCTCGCGACGTCATGCAGTCATGTGTGGTCAATCGCGGGCGCTTAATATAGCGCTGTAATTCGGTCTGAGTAGGAGCAGTTGGGAGGTTGAATGAGAGAGAGCTGTAGGTTGGTTTGGACTAATTTTTGGCACTTTTGTTACTTGAATAATGATCAAAATTAAGTCCTTTGTATGTTAACTTGTTGGAGCCTTTTACCACGCCCAAACCCGCGAACGTTGAGTTGTGGGTAGTAAGCAGAGTACTGGTGAGTCAAATGTTTGTATATGCTAAGGTTAGCTTAGCTGACTCCATTCACGTTAATAGACGTGGCTTGCCTGCTTGGTTGACCTACAATATGCCTGGTTCTCTAAAATGAAACTTATGATAAGCTTGAAGGTATTTGTTGATTGTACATAGGGATTATTCCTGCTAAATCCACCTACTACCTTTCAACGGTGTGCCAGCTCCAGGATCGTCTGGAAGTAAGAGACATTGTTTTATTCAGTAAGCAGAAAGAGAAAACTGCAGAGAAAGAGACAGCTCTCAGCGTCGACAGTGACAGCGACAGCCAAGACGGAGTGGAAGTAATTAACACACGATACAGCAAGAATCCGTTTGTGTAAGACATAACAGTGACTTTTGGAGCTAACGTGGCAGATGGTGGGTGCTGCGACTACAGCTGGAGTCCAACTAACCCCTTCGTAACTGGCATGGACCTAACACAGGCCGCTAACGGAGCAGCGGTCCCCACGTTACCACTGCAACTGGACACGGGATGGCTGCTCACTCCATCACCATCAGGATCTACACACCCCTTCAACCAAGCAGCGGTGCAGCAGATGGGAGGCCTTGGTGAGTCTGCAGCGTCTGCAGGTGTCAGCCATACCCCTGCTACACCATTACCCTCCAGTTTCCCCCCACATCACCGACCAAATTATCAACCCCTTCACCCAAATGGACAGTGACTGTTTTGCCACTAGTACCCCTGTTCCCCATGGCCAAGCACCTTTTCACCCACCCAGACTGTGTCAAAAATCACCTCTCATGTGCCCTCACATGTAACGCCAAGCCATGCAGCGCAGGGCCAGACTTATGACCACATTTGCACAAGAACTAAACCTCACTGAACTGAAAAAAAAGGCACACATCAGCGCCTGTTCTCAGTTACTCCCTTGACAGCGGCAAATTCTTCCTGGATACTGATGGAAGCGACTGGGGAATAGGAGCTGTCCTTTCCCAGCTGCAAGGGGGAGAGAAGAGAGTTCTGACATATGGTAGAAGAAGGCTGTCGTCACAGAACAAAACTACTGCACTATCAGACGTGAGCTCCCGGCAGTAGTACAGTTCACCTCTCACTTCAGACAGTATCTACTAGGACTACCATTCACTGTACGAACTGACCACAGCAGCCTGCGCTGGCTGACCAGGCTAAGGGAGCCGAAGGGGTAGCTGGCTTGTTGGTTGGAGAAACTGGCGGAGTATGACTTCCAGGTGTTACACCATCCTGGGAGACACCACCAGAACGCTGATGCACTGTCCAGGAGGCCATGTAGAGCTTCATGGCCCAGCAGTGAACGGTGTCATGACAAGGGAGTGCAGTGCAGCCTAACAGACACCCCAGCTGTGGAGGCCCCCAGAGCAACCTCTAGTGGGGGTAGTTGACACCCACAAAAGTGATGACCACAGCCACACCTCGTCTCATCCCAGTGTCCATAGGGTAAGTGAATCTCCGCAGGCCGATCTGTTCAGTGGGTGGACCCATGAGCAGATGAGAGCTGCACAAATGACTGATCCAGACCAGGTACCTGTGTGAAGGTGGGTTGAGGAAGGGGTTGGGCGACCTGTTTGGACTAACATAGCACACTGTAGCCCTGCCACCAAAGTTTATCGGACATCTCGGAAAATACCTTATCAAAGAGATGGAACTCTAATGAGAAAGTTCTATGGCAGTGAAGGAAAAGTGTTCTATCCCCACATCTTGCTGCCCCAGGCTTATCGCACTGCTGTGATGGAGCAAATGCATAATGGTGGCCATTTTGGGGTGGAGAGGACCCTTGCATGCCTCCATTTCTGGTACAACATGAAAGACAACGCCACTTTGTGGTGCCGCACCTGCACCAAATGTGCTCGCCTAAAGAAAACTCCTCGAGCAGCCATGGGCTCAGTTTTTCCACAAATGTTATCATCAATGTGGAGATGCTCTCCGACGCTTCCTCTATGTCGTGAATTCTTATGTTCTCCCGTCTTGCTCGTCCCTCTTGATCCGTTAGTTTATCTTCTAGCTTAGCCTGTAGCTTCAGCAGCTCCCTAGTAGCCTCCTCCAGCCCCTGCACTCTCTCCTCTATCCGAAGTTCGCATTTTGACTTCATCAATTCTGGTGTTAGTTGTCTTAATGTCCTCTCGTATTTCTCCGAGAGTTTGCACGTTTTTTATGCCAAAACTCTCTCAGCTCGAGCAGTATCTTCCGCAGGCTAACCATATCCACATCCATCTGTAGTGTAGTGTGTAGTATACTGTTTGAGGATGGGAGGCAATGGCAGAGAGTGTACTTGGACAGGAGGCGATGGCGAAAAGTGGGCGTTGACGTTTGGTGGAGAGTGGACATCAGTCAGCTTGGAGGAGGAGGGCTGGCCATAATATACATCTGCATGGATAATTGTTCTAATGTCCTTTTTGTTTTGTTTTTTGCATGCCTGTATTTGGCCCAATAAAATTCACAGTGGCGCTGTAAAATCTTCTATCACTCCATCTGGCTAAGACTCTCTTTCTCCTGGCCTCAAGACATCCAACCGTCCAATGGGGCTGTCATTCGCATCCAGAATGAGACATGTTTTGAAGATTTTGGCAGTGTAGCCATCTTCATAGGTATATAATAATTTATATTTGATGTAATATAACAGTATATGACACAAAATAATGTGATTCATCTTTCAAAACACGTCAAAAAACTGTTGCAAAACTAGATATTTGGTTAGATTGCAAGAATTTACTCTTGATTTTAGAAAACATCAAATGGATATTTAATTGTTTTACGTTGTTTTTAATGTTTAATTACACACATTTTACATTTTAAAACAATGAAATTACCCATAAAGATGGCAAAGTAACATTGTAATATGAATAATAATGTTTAAAGTTACAGAAATGTGCTCTTATTAGTTGGTTTTAATGGCATTATTTTATTTAAAAAGGCTGTATATGACTATATTAGATGTAATATAACAGTATACAACAATAAGTTGATCTTTTCAAAACATGTCCAAAAAAAATAGACCAAGCTGAACAAGAACAGCTACAATTTCCCATTTTTTGTATTTTTATTCAACTGTATCAGGTAACCATTATTACAGCAAAATTCAAAAGTCAATTCAATTAAAATTACTGGTTCTGGAACAAAAAAAAACTATTGAATTCAACTGAACTGGTAATGGAAAAAAAACGTAAAAAAAAAAAAAAAAAGAAGAAGAAGAAAAAAAAATAGTTGAGTTACCAATTTACATACAAGGCATCCATAACCTGGTCAAGTCACCATACATCCACAACACTGATTAGAAACTTCGTCAAACCTCACTGGAAATGAATCCATACTCTATCCAGACAGTTGACGGGGTGTGGTATCCATACTTGAACTACTTGTTGACCGTGGTGAAGTTGCATTTTCTGAGCTATAACCACCTGAGAAGACAGAAAACATTAGCTGTTATAACAGTTTATGAGGCAGGACCAGGATAAAGGTGCAAGAAGATTCAGCCTTTTCCAACACCATAGCAGTCACACGAGTCCCGTTATAGATGACACGGTTGCTTTGGGACAGACAAGCTTGCGAGATCTCAACATAACACACTACAAAGGGGAGCAAAGAAAACACACACCAGACTGACTATACATGGGAACTAAATGAACAACATATTTTTGTTGGGGGAACTATTGGTACTGCTGGATACAAAAGTCATTTTTTTTTCTGTACATTGTGATAAAAATATCCTGTGTTCATCCCATAATCCCATCCCATCATTAGTCATTTGTCATTTGTCATTTGCTACCGAATCAGAATCTAGAGCAGATAGACCCAACTGATGATAATGATTTATAAGCACACTGTCCATTCACTGCTGCTGATTGTACTATATTACACTAAGTTACAGGTAGATTATGTTATTTTTCAGCCCATCTAACCCAAAAGAGTAATTGTGTGCAACAGATGCATGTACTCACCAGAGAGGGGCATCTCATCAGACTGTGTTACTGGACTTGTACTGGTACTGGCTCTGCTCAACTGTCGGTTGCTCTGACTGTCCAAGACATGTTGTTGGCCTTATTAAAGGACAGATAGTAGTAATATTTAAACATAGACATCACACAGTTCAATCTGGGTATATTAATACCTAACATAATTCAATCCTCAGTAGCCAATCGATATATTTTTAAATGGTTCCTTTCTCAATATAATGCAGTACACCACCACCATGAAATCAGTGAAGAACAAGGTGTGGTGTATAGTCATCACCTTTTTCAAAACATCAACAAAAATGTAGAGAAGATTCTTTGATATATAATTCATAGTAGAACTGCTGTATTGGACTGCATTGATTAGAACAGGTGGACCTAATAAGTAGATTTTTACGTTTAACTTTGTGAACTGACTGACACAGGCGGAGAGAAAGAGGTACAACATTTGTTTAGAGCTGCAACAATGAACAATAATTATTATTAACCCTCTTCTACATTTTCACTAGTTTTTTTGGACATTTACTGTGTCACTTGAAATGGCATGATTTCTGGCTAGGATAGGAAGCTGGATTTTATGGAACGTGTCAAAATGTCAAAGTCTTCTTTCCACGCAGACTGCTCCTACTCCTCCACTTGCAGGTGTCGCTAGTGAGACATTTTAAGTGGATTTTCTTCCAAATCCAAAAAAGCGTTGAATAAGGTCAGCTGGACTTGTAGAAATTCTACAAGTCCAGCTGACCTTATTCAACGCTTTTTTGGATTACCATGACCTGGATGACTGAGAACCTTCACAGACACATTTTCATCCAAAGAAGAGAGAACAAATGTTTTATAAATGATACTGCGATTTGGTAATGGTTTATTTCAACTAGTTACTCTTTTTTAAAACAAATAGTTTGATCTTCCTCTTTCCTCTCACAAATATAGTAGGAGCGACCTACTCTTCCTTTTTCAAGGTTTTTCAAATTTTAATTTTGGTGCAACACTAGTCAGTGGTCAACATGAAATTCAAAACAATACTGAAAAAATGTAAAGGATAAGCTAATGATCATCTTCTAGTTTTATTGAAGGGAAATCTGCTAACACAGTTTAGGGCGACTATTTCACAACCAATTGCATTTATTTTGATTTTGGCAAATTTCATGATTCATAATTTTTTTTTCTTTCTCTCTGCAGATAAGTGGTGAGAGTTGATTTCATGGCATAAACTGGTGGTTAAGAACTCCACTCCTTTCCACAGTAGGAGAAACCTTAGTCAAAGAAACCAATGTTGAGCAGCTACCAAGGTGCAGTGGTAAGGCACTCAGTACGAAAAGGTACTCTTTCTGTGTTTAAACCAAGGTGAGGCACTTGAATTCAGACAGATTGAGCTCATGCTTGTGATGCAGGACCAGCATGTATACTTTATTGTTACACCTCATGATGTGTCCTATGTGCCAGCATTTGCATTATATGAAGTGAAACAAGCATGAAATGATGGAAGCCTGAGCAGAAACTAGATTATTACCATTTGCCTGTGTACAAGCTTTGTGGGACAAGAGTAATTTCACTTAAGCATAGCATTGTTGACTCAGAGTCATCTGGAGTTTGAAAGATTAAAATCTGACAGTAACAGTATTTTTCATCCCTTCTAGTCCTCCTAGTCATGGATGCAGAGAGTCCGCTTCTGTCTTTCATCAAATCAGTGCCTAAACTGAGAGACCCTGAGCCTTTGCTGGAGCATCTGCAATGTTTAGGAGTTGAGGACCTGAGCTACCTGCAGGAAAGTGACCTCCTTTCTGTCCTCAGACCAGTTGAAGCCAGGAAACGTCTGTCACTGCTCAAAAAGACAAGTATGTGTTTCAGTTTGTACAGAATACACTTTCACATTAAAAAAATGTGCATAGTTAAAATCTACTTATTATGTCCACCTGTACTAATCAATACAGTTCAATACAGCAGTTCTACTATGAATTATACTTCAAAGAATCTTCTCTACACTTTTGTTGATGTTTTGAAAAAGGTGATGACTATACACTACACCTTGTTCATCATTGATTTCATAGTCTGGGTCTTAGTGGTAGTGTACTGCATTATATTGAGAAAGGACCAGTTTAAAATATATCAATGGCTACTGAGGATAGAATTATGTAAGGTAATAATATACCCACATTGAGCTATGTTATGTCTGTGTTTAAATATTACTACTATCTGTCCTTTAATAAGGCCAACAACATGTGTTGGACAGTCCTCCAAGCAGCCAGAGCAACCAACAGTTGAGCAGAGCCAGTACCAGTACAAGTCCTGTAACACAGTCTGATGAGATGCCCCTCTCTGGTGAGGAGTACATGCATCTGTTGCACACAATTACTCTTTTGGGTTAGATGGGCTGAAAAATAACATAATCTACCTGTAACCTACTGTAATATAGTACAATCAGCAGCAGTGAATGGACAGTGTGCTTATAAATCATTATCATCAGTTGGGTCTATCTGCTCTAGATTCTGATTCGGTAGCAAATGACACACAACTAATGATGGGATGGGATTATGGGATGAACACAGGATACTTTATCACAATGTACAGAAAAAAATGACTTTTGTATCCAGCAGTAGCAATAGTTCCCCCAACAACAATATGTTGTTCATTTAGTTCCCATGTGTAGTCAGTCTGGTGTGTATTTTCTTTGTAGTGTGTTATGTTGAGATCTTGCAAGCTTGTCTGTCCCAAAGCAACGGTGTCATGTATAGTGGGACTCGTGTGACTGCTGTGGTGTTGGAAAAGGAAAACTTCTTGCACCTTTATCCTGGTCCTGCCTCTTTAACTGTTATTAGCTGTTACTATTTAATAACCGCTAATGTTTTCTGTCTTCTCTTCAGGTGGTTACAGCTCAGAAACTGCAACTTCACTACGATCAACAAGTAGTTCAAGTATGGACACCACACCTCGTCAACTGTATAGAGCAGGGGTTGGCAACCTGCAGCTCCGGAGCCGCATGCAGCTCTTTCGTTCCTCTATTGCAGCTCTCTGCAGCGAGCGGTGCGGAGCAAGGATGCTGATCAAAGCTGTTCACTTTTTCACGCTAACTAACTGCCTCAGAATAGCGGCAACTAGTCATTCATCAGTGAACGAGCGAGAGTCACAACAACTGAATGACACTGAATGCCACACCACACTCATGGTTGTAACATCAACCAAAAAACACTGAACTCCCACAGTTCATTGCAGCTCATTTACTAGTTGCTGTTGAGTATTTAATTCAAATGTATTTTTATTTTAGTGCATTAGTGCATATAATTCTAAATTTGAATTGATGGTGATCTTTTAACATTAAAATAAAATGTATTTAATTTTTTGTTGCACAAAATATACGCCACAATTGCCGACGTGCGACACCCGCCGGCAGGTCCAGTCTGCTATTTATTGAACTTTTCGACCCCAGATAAATCCCCGTTATGTATGCATAATGCAATTTTGGTTTTCTCTGTAGCAGTTGTTTCATTTCATAAATGCAACACACTATGGGCCTAGCATAGAGGTGAAAACGATATATGCAGTGTTATCTTCATTTTAGATGTCAAAGGGGTTTTGTGGCTCCCAGTGTATTCTTTCCAAATGGCTCTTTGAGTGTTGAGGGTTGCCGACCCCTGGTATAGAGTATGGATTCATTTCCAGTGACGTTTCACCAAGTTTCTAATCAGTGTTGTGGATGTATGGTGACTTGTATGTAAATTGGTAACTCAACTATTTTTTTTTTATTTTTATTTTTTTTCTTTCATTACCAGTTCAGTTGAATTTTGTTTTGGTTTTGGTTTTGTTTCAGAACCAGTCATTTTAATTGAATAGATTTTTGAGTATTGCTGTAATAATGGTTACCTGCTACAGTTGAATAAAAATACGGAGAATGGGAAATTGTAGCTGTTCTTTTAGTTTTGCAACAGTTTTTTTGACGTGTTTTGAAAGATTAATCACATTATTTTGTGTCATATACTGTTGTATTACATCAAATATAAATTATTATACAATCTCTTCCCATAAAATAATGTAATTAAAACCGACTAATAACAGCACATTTCTGTAAATTTAAGCATTATTGTTCGTAATACATTTATTTACCATATTTCTAGGTGATTTAATTGTTTTAAAATGTGAAAATATTTCTAATTTAACGTTAAAACCAAGAAAAAAGAACAGAAATATCGTGTTTCCAAACGTGTTTTCACAGTTATGGTGATTTCATGTTATTTTACAATCTGTAGAATAAACAGTAAAATTCTGTTATGTTACTTTTTGTTTTTACCATGGGTCACAGTT
Organism: Mugil cephalus; assembly: GCF_022458985.1. Lineage (NCBI taxonomy): Eukaryota > Metazoa > Chordata > Actinopteri > Mugiliformes > Mugilidae > Mugil > Mugil cephalus. The sequence continues at coordinate 276,823 of NC_061775.1, read as the reverse complement.
AACATGTCATATTTACGACGTCTGTTTCATACATGTCAAGAAACAGATAACTTGCTGACACTAATGAGAAGGGTGATACTGAGATCTGGATTTCAGTAAAGAGGCCAGGTCTGGTTTGAGGGCAGTGGTTGAAATGCGTAAAATGTCATGCAAGTGGGAGTCACTTAGTCTTGACCTCAATCGGTTCTTGTTTAAGTTCATGACAGAGAATGTCTTCTCACACAAATATGCAGAGCCGAATAAGCTCAGCATTTTCTTCGCAAATGTTCGCATTTCTGGAAACCTGTCTTTATCCAGCTTGCAGTAAAAGTCAACAAGAGAAAGCTGCTGGTGAATTATACAGTGAAGTTTAATGGCGTTACCTCCTTCTTCGCTGACTTTATTGCAGATCAGTGTGGACAATCCACTTCGCTCACCAGCCATGGCAGGCGCACCATCGGTAATGATCCCAGAAACTTTACTCCATAGTAGTTTCACATCATCAACAGCTTCACAAACAGAAACGAATAAATCCGATCCTCTGGTTTGGCCTTTCATGCTTTGGAGGTCCAGCAGCTCCTCTGTTATGTTCATGTTGTTGTCAACTCCTCTTAAAAAAATCAGTAGCTGTGCAGTGTCAGATGCATCTGTGCTTTCATCGCAGGCTAATGAGAAATAATCAAAAGCCTCTCCCCTGTCCCCCAGTTGTCTCTGAATATCCGACGATATATCCTCAACTCTCCGTGCCACAGTGTTACATGCCAGGCAAACATTAGCAAATTCTTGCTTCTTCTCAGGGCAAATGTTCTCCACCATTTTCATAACACTGTACCTTCAGTAAAAGGTTTGCCATGTTTAGCTATTAACATGGCCACTTCGTAGCTTGCTTTGGTGATATTTTCTTTTGACTCACAGGCCTGCGTGAAGAATCGCTGTTGTGATGCCAGTGCAGCTTGGAGCTGCTTCACTTTTTCAGCACGGTCACTCCCTGTTAGCTTGTTGTATGTGTTAGCATGTTTAGTCTGGTAGTGTCTCTTTACGTTGAAATCCTTAAACAAGGCAACCGTCTCTTTACAAATTAGACAAACACAATTGCCTTGATTTTCAGTGAAGAAGTATTGTAATTCCCATCTCTCTTGAAAGTGGCGACCCCTGCAGTGGCCATGGCAGAAATGAGCGGAGAGGGGTTCGCGGCACGGATGCAGAGACTGATAGTATTAAAGTGGTGCTGCCACCATTTGGTGAAAGGAGGAATTACAGTTTCAAGTTTTATGATTTATTTATTCTGTTTGACAGTGCAGGCGGGCCATAAATAATACATTATAAGACCAAAGCTGCGGGCCGTATGAAATCTGACCGCGGGCCGTGATTGGCCCCCGGGCCGGACTTTGGACATGCCTGCCCTAACCGCTCCACTCTTCGAGTCCAACTCCCGTCACTACGAGCACAGGGTAAACGGCGCAGGACATCAGGGCGCCGCTTAGGGCTGGGCAACATATCGATATAAAAAATATATCGATATATTTTTTAATGATATATGGAATTGGACCATATCGCATATATCGATATACGTAGATCAAATTTGCGCTGTGATTCTTGCTCCGGGCAAGCTGCTGAGCCGAAGCTCTCTGCACTGCTCCCCGCGCCTTCTCTTGCACGCACAGAGCAACTACCCATTTTCTGAGTGGTATGCAGACACACATGACAAGTGTCCTGCACAGACCCGATAACTGCCGCCAAATCTCTTTTCTTCGGATGCAGAGCGCTGCATGATCGTTAAAAAAGTGTGAGGGATCGCTATACAAGCTGCATAAAAACACAGTTGCAGTCGCCGTTCGCCTATGCGCTTCCATTAATGATCATGTAACAACACACTTGATTTGTTTGATTGACAAACAATGAACAAAAATCTCTGCCCTTCAGAGACCAAAACTTGTTTTTGAGCTGAAGCCTCTACAATAAGTATATTGTGAGAAGGGGGGATTTGACGGCAGATATCAGGCTCTGTGCAGGACACAGTGATTTATTCTATATTAGCAGCCATTTGAAGGAGCGGGGGTTTGACCGGCACTCACATTCCGACCCGGGACTTTTACCGATGTGAAAGAGAGAGACAGACACAGAGAGAGAGGTTTAATAGGCTTAAAAAAAACAGCAGGTGATCTACTATCAAAAACAAAAAATAAGTCCGGTTACATGTAGTGTCACCCAGCGTGCGCTGGTATTTTGCGTGGCAAGGGGGTGTGAAAAGAGCGGGGGGCGCCTAATCAGTAACGTGCCTCTGTTATTAATCATTTACACATGCACAAAAACTCTTAAATAAAGAAAATGCCTACTCTAAATTATTTTCCCCCCGTTGCTTTTGCGCCCCCTCTAGTGCAGTACCCCAGTGCACCGCATATAGTGCATACCCACTTTTTGCGCCACTGGTGCGGAGGAAGAATTGATTGATAAAAGATAAAGTACTGGCTAAGTAATATGGAGATGGTTCATGTTACAAAGGATCAGATGAGCAACAAAATGACGTTATATGTAGGGTCAAAAAAATATATAGTTGTCAAAATGTTGATGATTTTCTCATATAAATATATTTATTTCAGAAAATGATTAGCCTATTTTACTTTAAGGGCTATTCTTATTTAAGATATATTTTTCATTTAAATGTGCACTTAAATTTGCTTAATGTGTACTTTATGGAGCTTTGATTTCAAAAAAGCCATTTAAGTGGTGCATGGTGGAGCTGGATGGTGTGTGCCTGCTGTTGGACAGTGAAGCTTCCAGATTTCTGCTCAATGAGTCCATGGTCCGGTGGCCCTTTCCCAGACTGACGATCATGGCGGGCACGGATGATCTGTATGGCTAGGGCCACATTAAAATTGGCATGGTGGGTACTGCCTCCTTCTCTGTATGCTACGGCTCCAGACATCTCCCTGCATTCACCTTTCAGGTGCCATTATGCCAACCTCCTTGAGTTGGGCCTGTTCTGTGCCCTGGGCTTCTCCGTCACAGACAATATGGGTGCCACCATATTAATGGTGGCCACACCCTGGCTGCACCACTGGCCTTCACTGTTCATGCGGCTGGGCTGCCTCACTGCCTTCAACCACCAGCTACTCGACCTAGCTGTGTCCCCTGTCATCCAAACTCTGCGCCGGCTGCCCCTCACCCTACGCAACGATGTCACGGCCGAGCTGCAGAAACTGCTGGACACTGGCATCATTGAACAAGTCTCCGCCTCTCCATGGATCTCCAACCTGGTGGATGGCAAAGGCAAAGACGGGTGGCTTGCGCCCCTGCATTGACCTTAGACAAGAGAACAAGGCAGTGATCCCCGACAAGTACCGACTGCCCACGACGGAGGAGCTCTCCGCCAAGTTCTACGGCTCAACGATCGATCTTAGGTGATTCCGAAAAATTTGCAGTGCTATGACTGTGCACATCTGTAGTTGATTTCATTGATTAACTGGCATGGAAGATATATAAAGGAGTCCAATTTACTTCCAACGAAGTTGAGAGATGGCAGATCTAGCCTTGCTGGAAGATATCGCTGCACGTGCATTCAGGAGAGAGCGCATCTTCAGGAGCCGTCAAAACATGTTTGACGAAAGTGAAGAATGACTTATGAGCCCTTTCCGACTGCCAAGGCATGTTTTGCTGGAGCTGTGCAATACCCTTGAGCCGCATCTCCATCACCCAACACTCTCACCCTGTACCTCCTCATGTACAAGTCCTGTCCACCTCGGTTTCCTGACTACAAGTACATTCCAGAGGGAAATAGCGGATTGGGCTGGGATTTCACAACCCACTCTGAGCTGTGTCATCCCGAAATTGTCAAATGACATCGCAAAACAAATGCCAATCTTCTTAACATTCTCTTATGATAAACAAAGCAAGAGTGAAGTGAAGGGAGGGGGGGGGGGGGGGGGGGGGGGGGGGGTTCTGATTTACTAACATAAGCACAGTGGTGAGAACAAAATTGGCCGGTACGTGTCGTGAATCCGATGGTGATTTTATGCAAGTACATTTTGTGGAGAGTTAGAACATATCAGTGAATGAGGCCCATTGAGACAATGGTGAAGGATTGCACAGCTTGCATCATCAGTGGTAAGACCGGCCCAGTCCCAGGCCCTTGCAGCCCCTATCATATGATTGGCTACTTTCCAAAGCTAAGAATACACTTCAATAAGATGACCATATCTAAACCACATTCTTGTCACACAGAAATATGATGATGCTGAACACCTAGGCAATGTCTCCTGTTACGACTAAGCCATCTGTGTCCAGTAAATCCTTCAAGCAGGGGATAATAATAACTTTGTGCACAACAAGGAAAACAAAATGCAAACCATTCTTTCTTTGTATGAATTAATGATCATTTGTATCTTCACTTCCACACACCAGCACTACAGAACAATTTACTGCATTATAGAGCGACACCACGTGCCACGACAGGCAGTTCTCCAGGCCTCCTGATGCTGAGACGTGAACTGCAGCTTCCCCTGGATCGTCTACACCCTCCGACGGAAGACACTCCATCAGTGATGCCCTCCCCCAGTGGCAGAGTAGCGGAGCAGCAACTATCCCAATACAAAAATCCCTACAGCCAATTCTGAATTGTCGGAAATACTAGAGAATACAGGTAATTTGAGTGTTAAATAACAACAAAAAGAGGGGTGGTGAATACAAATTTATTTTTGATGGACTTTATTTCAAAGAAAATTCCTTTCTCTCAAATAACTGCACTATATCCTTGATTTTGTATTTTGATGATTTTGAGATCTGTAATTCGCTTGGTACATCAAGGAAGAAACATAAGGTTTGTGCTGTGTATTGGACATCAGGGAATCTAACCCTTGGGTACCAGTCCTCTTTATCATCAATATATCAGAATCAGATCAGAATCAGAAAAAACTTTTTTTATCCCTGAAAAGCCGAAGAGCGGTACATAAAATAAGAGCAGGAGAATAAAAAGAATAAAAATTGCAAAATTGGAAAAAAACAGCATATTATGTACAATGACAGGCCTGCTGCCAGTAACAGGAGAGAGACGAATTGTGGAAAATAATATCAAGACCAATATCTAAAAAAAAAAACATAAAACAGCAGATTAAGTATGACAAATAAATAAATAAAGTGAGGCGTGGTTAAAAAATTAAAATTAAAAGTGATATTGTAGTTAAAGTGACATAGTAGTATTGCACAAGAGGACATGTAATATTGCACTTTAGTGTAACACAGGAGGACTTAAGTTATTGTAACCGTCGTAGAGTTCTTAGAGTTCAGGAGGAGAATAACATTTAGAACAAAGGTTGCTCTCCTCCTCTGGGTCTTACAGGCCAGACAGCAGAACCTGCGACCAGATGGCAGCAGCTCAAATGCCGGGAACAGAGCATGGGTTGAGTCCTTGAGAATTTGACGAGCCAGGCCACTAGCCTGCTGCTCGTACACAGTGCTTAGATGGCTAGCAGGGAATCCAATAATCTTAGAACACACCTTGACAATGTAATGCAGGCAGTTCCTATCCTGAACAGTTATGGAGTGATACCAGCAGCATATGGAGAAAGCTAAAACACTTTCAATGAATGTGTAATAGAATGTCAGCAAGATGTTCTTACTGACAGAAAAAGAGCTCTGGTCCTAGAGGATGTTGAGGATGAGGATACTCAAGGGTCCCTGCAAATTAGAGTGTTAAGGTGCTTAGGACAGATGAGATGGATTTTGTCACCCTGGATCCAGTGAACAGCACTCCAGATCAGATCATGGATACAGTAAGGACATGGGATCTCAAAAGGAAGTTCGAAGCACCGAACACACAGAACCAACCAAGGAGGGTGGATCACCGACCTACTCCCAGAGGTCCCCCAACCAACACACCCAGCAGCAGACCATCAGACCAGAGTCCACCAAGGGGACAGCCAAGCAACTAGAAGACTAGATATCTGTCTCCAGAGGAATACAAACTCTGGAGCAGAAGGATGCTCTCCGAGCAGCCCACCAGTTGAGGGCCAATGGAGGGAAGAAGGAGTAATGGACATGACAGCTCGAGTCACCCTGGATCATGCTTACCATGCCATAGAAGGGGGAGTGCATCCACCAGTTCGTCAGTACTCCATGAACCCGGGTGCAGTAGAAGAGATGGACCTCATTGTCAGGGAGTTACTGGCACAAGGGGTGATTAGACAAGAGCCTAATTCAATCAGCAACAGCCTGATTCAGGCAGTGAAGAAGCCAGAGTCATCAGGAGGGGAATGGCAACTAGTTATCAATTTCAAAGCTTTGAACAGAAGGACTGTCAACAAACGAGCGAGTCTCATCAACCCAAAGGAAACTCTGGAAACTGTGAGGTTGACGCCCTATAAATCCTGTATAGACTAATGGATTTTTCTCTCTTTGACTAGCCCGGGGGTTGCAAGGGAAGACAACTTTCACCCACAAAGGAAGATACTACGTGTGGGAGAGACTTCCACAGGGATACAAGACTGTTTTTCAATCTGCTGTTATGGATGTACTTGAAGGACCATCTACATCAATAACGTGTCTGATACAGAGGAGTAGCACCTAGACAGACTGCAGAAGATAGTGGAAACACTCACAGCAGCAGGGCTTAAACTGAACTTGAAAAAGTGCCAGTTTGAGAGAAAGCGAGTGGATTATTTGTGGTTCCAAGTGTTTGACAATTCAGGATTTTCTGAGGAACATAAGAAGATCGAGCAAAGTGAACCTCCATCATCACTGGATGAACTGCAAAAAGTATTTGGACTGTGCAACTATGTGAAAGACCATGTTCCTGGGTGTCAGAGGTACGCTCAACACCTGTCTGCCAAGATGAAAAAGCAAGATGAAACTTCAGGGTGGACTTGGACTGCAGCCAACTAGAGCAACTTGGAAATCCTGAGAAAGGTGATCCAGGGTGCTCTACGGCTCGAACCAAGGAGTCATGCAGCCAGGTTGGTTGCATAAATAAATTATGAAGATGACGGTGGAAGTGTGCAACGAGGGCAGTGGACTGGTCACATTATGGAGCTATACGCTTTCTTCTGTAGAAATAAAGTACTGCTGGAGGAAAAGTGGCCATGCTGGCAAGGTACTGGAGTGCCTTGGAGGATTTAGCCCAGGGGAAGAAGGTCCCGGTCATCACCCAGAGCCAGGTATACCGCTAATAATAACAGTCACTATTGTACACAAATGCTGAATGAGGATCTAACCATCTGAGAAGAAAATGGATACAAGACTGCCAAAGGAAAGAAGGTAGCACATGAGGACTTATTGAAGAGTATTGTAGAATTATGACTGAACCTGGACCTAGAGGTGTTGCATCCAGAAGGAGCTCACTGGAGAGGAAACAAAAAGTTGACCATTTCGTCCAGATGAAGAAAATTGTCATTGACATAGAACGCCTAAGGGTAAAACTGTCCCAAGAGACTGTGTGGAGGGGGTGATGCGGGCAGTGCATGACGCACTTGGCCTTTCTCGACACGCAGGATTGGATTCCAGAGAGATTTGGCATGTTTCCTTCAGCTTAATATATGTATCTATGACAGAAGTTTGTTTATCTTTTTCTCCTATTCTTCTTTTCACTATATATTCTCTGTTTCTACACAGCTGGCCTTTGGTAGATGGGTCTCTCCATATGAGCTGGGTTCTGCTCAAGGTTACTTCGTGTTAAAAGGGAGTTTTTCTTTGCTACTGTCAACTGGCTTGCTCTGGAGGTTGCAGGCCGGTTTTTGTGAAGCGTCTTGAGACAATTTGTATTGTTATTGGTGCTATATAAATAAAACTGAATTGAATTGAACGTTCTCAAAGACTGTGTAGAGTGTGGTTGGGCAACGCAGGTCGGAGAGAGAGTGGATCGGAGGATTTACTATAAAGAGCACCATTCCATTGGGGTCAGTTTGCATGGACGTGGCCGGGCCCATGACAATACCAGGTACATGAGGAAAGAAATTTCTGTTGGTACTAGTGGACTCTATGTCAGGATATGTTGCTGTAAAACCTGTGCGTCAAGCTAACGGCAGTAGTGTTCTCAGTGCTTTGGACCAGGCATGTACCTTGGAGAACCTAAAGAACTAAGAATGGACAATAGGATGCACTTCCATAATTCCAAGGTTGATCAGTGGTGCCAGGAGAATGGGGTAATGAGAGTGTATTCACCACCTAACACACCACAGTCCTATGGTGTGGTGGAATGGACCATTGTATAACCCAGGTTACTAGGCCCTTATTAGTTGTCCAATTCACCAGTTAATTGATTAGATCAATAAATTAATAAATTCATATTTTTTTGTGTGACAGATAAATAAATAAATAGGGTTTGATTTAAATAATCTTACATAAAATGAATAAATAGGACTTATGATTAAAATCATAAATATGTCAATAAATAGATTAAAAAGATCAATATACACAAATCGTTTATCAGCTTAAAACGAGTACTTTGTTTTATTTCAGGTGTGGCGAATGTGCCTTTCTCAAAGTGTACAAGATTCGGGGGCATGAGGAGTTCATGTGATAGTAACGTAGCTTAACCAATCAGACGCCATTAGGGTGTACGTGCAGTCGTGCTGTTTTTCCTTCTTCCTCTCTCTGTTGGACCTTCGTCGAGGTGGCTGCATGATAACCTTTCGCTGCAGATATTACACTCTTGAGTAATGGAGCCAGATATTCCAACGTCGGTGTGACTTTTATCATCGGCGCAGAGCGAAACTCCCCTTTTTTTGTGCAATAGCAAACCGTGTGTTTGTGACGGAAACGGAGTAGAACATGAGTTGTGTTTATTAGCATCCCTGACGCTAGCTCAAGCCATTAGCCACATGTACTTCACTAAATTGTATTTGTGAGATTACGCATTGCTGAACTCCTGTGTCCCTGTCTCTTAAAAAGCGTTAACTGGACTGATAAGAGCCTTGTATTCAGCTTTGTACCTGGAGTGTGTGTGTGTGTGTATGATGCATGAGCCTAAACTTTATTGATAAAAGTCCGGTAAATGGAGTTGAAATGTGCATCTGCTAATTTTAATATGGATGAACAAGGTAGTAAATTCATGTATACTGTGTTTAAAAAAACGTTTTATATTACGGTTTCTACTTGCATTACCTTCACTCCATGTGTTTTCTTTGAGAGTGAGTGGTGGGGAAAAAAAGAAAAGAGGTGAATGGAAAGAAATCTTCAGCTATATGCATTTTGTCTCATGTTAACACTGAGAAATGTGTTCAGTTATTTTAAGTAAAGACCTGTCCTCTAATATCTTATCATTTTATTTTCTATCTCTTATAATTTACTAACCACTGTGTCTTACTCTCTCCCCTCCGCTCCCCTCCCCCTCCATCATCTTGTGAGGGTCTCTGGTCTGGAGTGCTGAATATCTGACCTGTGGAGTTCTAAGCTACATCTGCTGCCGTGGCCTCATCAACCAGCCCAGTCTTCATGGTCTGGAGTGCTGTGTATCAGACCTGTGGAGCTCCATAAACTACATCTGTCCCAGTCATCATGGCCTCCTCCAGTTGTCCACTCCTACCTAGATGAACAATTCACCAACCTGCCCATAATTCCTGTTATACTCACAAACTGTCACAGATCATCAGCTATGTGTTATATTACTAGACCCTACATGTTTCCTTCCGCTTGATGTATGTATCTATGAAAGAAGTTTGTTTATCTTGTTTCTCCTGCTCTTCTTTTCTCTCTATCTTCTCTGTTTCTACCCGGCTGGCCTTCGGCAGATGGGTCCCTCCATATGAGCTTGGTTCTGCTCAAGGTTTCTTCCTGTTAAAAGGGAGTTTTTCCTTGCCACCGTCGCCCTCAGGCTTGCTCTGGACTTTGCAGGCTGGTTTTTGTGAAGCGTCTTGAGACGATTTGTATTGTTATTGGCGCTATATAAATAAAACTGAATTGAATTGAATTGAATTGAACTAGTTAAAATGATTGTTATGAAACAAACTTACAATGTGCATGAATAAATATGTTTGTTTACATGCATTTATTTACATTTAGAAGTATACTTTGTTTATATGAATGTTACAGTAACCCTCTTTTTGACTTCCGGATTCCTGGGTTGAGATCTGCATGAAGACTTCTTCTTCTTCTTCTTCTTCTGTTGGGATTCCTCCCATGCTGTATAGGTAGAAGGGAGCCTAGTAAGCAAGTGTGGATTAAAGCACAGAATCATTCAGCAGGAGCATCAGTGAAAACTAAATAAAACAAGACTGACATAGTGACTGGGATTTCAGACCGGAATACAGTCTAGTTGAGGAGCTAAAACCATGGCCAGTAGCATACCTTGCCTACCATCCTTTGTCAGACTGGCCGCTGTTAAGGGGGTGGTTACCATGAGACGCAGTACCACTTAGCTCTGGGAAGGCAGAGCTCTCAATATTGGACTATGCAAAGAAGGGAATTTCCACTGGAGAAAAGGAAATGCGGGTTGGAAACCCACCACTCTAGGTGTTCAATGGGAAGTTTCTGGAAACGTGTTACCTTCTTACCTTTGGCAGTGAAAGAGTGGATTATCAAGAGTGCACGTGCCAGTGGGATGGTGAGAGAGTATATCCTTGATGCGATTGTACATTGCAGCAGAGGAGTGGACGACTGCAATCTGTGGTGCAATTGGTATGGGAAGAAGGACAAGGGGGTAGCGGGAGTAATCTGTTTACCTCCCCTGACCCCGGCTTGCCAGAAATGGAGGGCCCCTCACCACCAGCGCCCACTGTGGGAGTCTGCTAAGTCTCTAAGTCCCCAGACCTGAGGATGCTGTGAAAAGAAAGGATTCAAAGGAGTTGGCCATACCACCCAACCCAAACCCCACCACGAGTGTACAGGAATCCCGATTGCCCAGGATACACCTCAGCTGCCAGGGACCTGAGAGGTTCGGGGGGAGATGGCGGAGATCCAGGGCTGGACTGGAAGAAGAACATGTGAGGATTAACTGGATGTGTGCGAGTTTACTGTCAGAGAATCAAGATAAGGACTCTGTGCTTCTCTATATGTCTTAGTATGTTTTTATTCGTGCTTTCACTGCTACTAGCGTTTGTGGACAGCCTTAATGGAGGCAAATAAGACTTCAACTCGATGAAAACTCTCTCAGCTTAGAGAACTGCGGCAGGCTTCCCTCACTGCCTACCATCCCGCTCACAGTCAATTATGAGCAAAGTGGACGAACTGGAAGCCTGGGATAAATGCAAACGAGGGATCAGTGAAACATGTCTCCTAGTGTTCAGTGAAATGTGGCTCTGTGACACCGACCGAGATGAGGAGTTGGCGATAAGCAGGTTTGGGAGCCCTCTTCGGCTTGACAGGTTGTCTGTGATCATGGGGAAGTGCCGAAGAGGAGGCGTATGCCCCTACATCAACCAAAGGTACTGTAAGACATGTGTTGTGTGAGAGAGGATATGCACACCCTATATCGAACTGTTGTCGGTCTCTCTTTGACTGTTTTATCTGCCTTAGGAATTTCAACAACTCTTCTTCACGATTGTTTACATTCACCCGAGAGCCAACATTGTCAAGGTGACAGCTTATTGGTGACGTCACTCACAGGCTTGACTCAATCTGTGCAGAGGCACCTAAATTTATTATTGGGGATTTGGCTCAGTAGGTAGAGCGGATTGTCCATGAACCGAAGGGTTAGCGGTTTGATCCCCCGAGTGTGCCGTATGCCGAAGTGCCCTTGAGCAAGACACTGAACCCCCAATTGCTCCCAGTGCAACTGGCGCTGGTGTGTGAATGTGTGTGTGCTTGTGTGAGTGAATGGGTGGATGTGTCTCCGACTGTAAAAGCGCTTTGAGTACCTTTGAGTAGGTAGAAAAGCGCTATATAAGAGCAAGACCATTTACCATTTAACCATTGTTCTTTGAAGAACAAGGGGTGGAAGGGCTGTAGCAGTGTATGCCTCCTTGACATTTTCATACAGCAGATCAAGAGTCTTATTCTCCCTTGTTGGTACGTCCACATATTGTACAAAGCCGGTGAGTGGTGAGGTCAACATGGTTAAAGTCCCCTGAGACCACAATGAATGCATCGGAGTGCTGAGTGTGTATCCTCACGATAGTCTCGTGGATGGCGTGACATGTGACTTCGCTCACAGCATGCAGTTGGATGTAAATAACAATGGCGAAGTTGTGTGAAAACTCCTTCGGTAAGTAAAACGGTCTCAGTCCAACTGCAAGCAATTCAATATCTGGACAGCATAGCTTCTCTTTCACTGTAACATGTCCTGGGTTGCGCCATCTATTATTTACAAGCAGAATGAGTCCCTCTACTTTGTTCTTTCCACTCATTGCCGCATCTCTGTCCCCTCATACAGTACTGAAGCAGGGTAGATCCGCATGTTGTTGTTCAGCCTGGTCTCTTTTAAACACATAAGGCTGGACGGTACAGCTGCTACGTCTTCACGAAGGCCTATAACTCATCACCTTTGTTAGTCAGTGAGTTTACATTTCCCATGAGGAGCGAAGACACAAAAGGCTCCTTTTCTCCTAGCCTTTAGCTTAGCACCCGCTCTGCATCCACGCTGAGTCTTCTGGAGCACACGGAGGTCCACCCTCATATACACAAACTTGTCCAGACATACTAATATTTACTGAAGAAGATAGTAAAGACAATTTACACCTACAGATATATAAATGCTATAAACAGACGCGTAACATGGAGTGTAAAACAGAGATACTTGGACATGTGGCCGCTGAGGTTGGACTTCTGTCTGTACTGTAATGGGCATGATTGCACCGTTGCAGAACTGTATGGAAAAACGATGCTGGAAGGTGTTGTGGAAGTACCCATGGAGATCCTGGAGAACATTGATAACAGAGCATTAGCCCTGTGGGCAGAAATTTGGGAGATCATTAAAAAGATTCTGCCACATGCCCTAATTGGAGTAGAAGTAGTGCTACTAGCGCCGCTTCTAGGAGGAATGATGAAGTTCGGAGTCAAGGGGCTCTGTAGAAGGGGGTGGAGAAAGGAGACTACACCTTTGACCAAGGACGAGCAGGAATTCCTCCTACTAGAGGGGTTCTGTTTGGCAAAACAGACTCATAATTGAACTTGTCTTCTGAACAAGGTGAACGAAGGGACAGCAAAAAAAACTAGAGATGACGACTTCTGATACAAGAAATTGGACAGAATTTACACCAACATCACCCATCTGGATTAAGAAGGTAGTAGAGACATGATAGAGTTTGTTGCATTGGAGGCCATATGGTTCATCTTCTGCTCAACGGGGCTCTGGACTGTGAATCAAGGGCTTAGAGTCCGAAGTTTGAAGTGATCGTATGAGTGCTGATCGTGAATGTATGGAGAGGTGAGACCAGTTACACCACTTCCTGATTCGTCCCTTTCCTCCTGGGCTGACTTAAGATTGACAATTCCAAAAGAGGAATTGTGAGGGTAATCATTTTAGTCATCTGTCTGGTAATGGATTTGGCTTCGCTGTGATCCAAAGTCTTGTTCTGGGTGAACTTGGGTTAAGAAGGATTGGTGGTTGTGGGTAGTGGGAGCAACCTAGCTCCAATTTGGGCACTCAAGTTGCTTCGTCTCTGCACTTGGGGATTTGGTTAGTGCCTCTAAGGATAGATCACCAACTTGCCCCTGATTATTCGTGTTTTATGGATATCTGTTCCCTCAACCGGCTCGGAAGGAGTCAGGCAACAACCCTCCTGGAGGCAAGAGAGCGAGGACAGATGATACCTGCCGATGGACTAGGGGAGTGGAACACATCTACGAGGATTTTCCACTAAAAATCGTCCAGTTGTTTTCCAATTTGGAAGATTGTCCTATGTTACCATGTATGGACAAGGAGGAGGAGTAGGTGGAGCAACCCGCTCATTAAGGGAGGTAACTAACTAAGTATAAGAGGAAGTTAATCAGTTCGAGCTTGGGGGACAACAATGCAAGAACCATGTAGCAGTAACCTCCACTTCAGCAATGATTATGGGAGTGAGTACAATTCCAGCATACATCCAGAACTGCTCTGAGACTTGGAAACTTTTCTGAGTATTCGAGTGCGTATGGCTTGCGTTCTGGTGCACTGGGGAGTGGTCCAAGAAGCGGCCCTTAAAGATTATACCCGTAATCATCAGCATTGTTAAGGCTTTGCTTGAGATCAGTGGCCGAGGAAGGATGTGAATCACTCTGTCTTGGTTCCTTATCCATCTGCTGGGGTGAACGATATTGACACCACCATGAAAGGAGTATGGCAAACGTTCAAAGGAGCTTAAGATTGAAGTAATGCCAAAATAACATCATTGTTATGTAATGACTGTGGTAATTTTAGAAGGCTGCCACGTGTGCTGCATGTGTCCTGTATTTTTCTTTTTTGTTTGAATCTCATAGACTGGGGCATAACAGTTATTTTGCTGAAATTTGACATCATTCAGTATTACACAGGGTGAGATGCTACAATGCCTTGTGCCAAGATCTGAGGCACATTTAGAAGCTTAGAAGTCCAGTCCAACAGAAAAACCGACCAGCAGGCTAGCGGTCAGCTACCAACTAGCATACATACAAGCCACAACATACCATACGGCTGCACCACTTAAGCAGCGTGGGACACCAAGCCTTCTCTTGATGAATTAATAATCTTTTGAAGTTTCTCCACCTTTGACAGAGGAACCTCATACACTGTCAGTGGTCACATTAGCCTGGGCAATAAACCAAACTGCAAATACCATAACCTTAACTTTCCTGGGAGCCCTGACCCGTCTTTGCTCGAAATGCCTTGAATCATTTCTACTTCAGTCCTTTGAACTGCGCTTTATCACTAAGACTCGCATCATACCACCTTCCCAAACTCTTCACTGACTTGTCTAGTAGTGTGAGAAAACCACCTCCTCATTTATATAAATCTGTTATATACTACCTTTCCTTTAACAGCTGTAATATTCCTAAATTTACTCTGCTTCACTTTCATTCTAGCCCACTGAAGGTTATCCAGCAGTCTGCTAGTACATGGAGCAGTTGACGTTGCACGTTCCACCTACCACCCATTTTGAGGCCCTAATAATCACCTCCATTGCCACTGTAAAAGCTAATGGAGAGATTGTACATCCTGCCATGATACCTACCTCCAGCTGCTGCCATGCTGTAATGTACTCTGCTGTGGTAAAGCAGAGGTGTTTATCTGAAAAATAGGCTTTGACAAGACCTTTGATACTACCTGGGATTCTAAAGAAATCAAAAGCTTCACAGAGCAGACTGTGTGATACTGATACAAATGTATTAACCAGGTCTACAAATATAACATGCAGGACTTTCTTCTCTTTGCTAACTGAATTTGGTACCAGATCATGCCGGTGTGCTCTAAGCATCCAGAAAACCCAGGGATTCCAGACGTATAAATCAATCCATTTTTCTCACTTTTTTAATGATCATGGCAATGCTCTGCATATGAGGAAAAGAGGAGATTTGGTGGCAGATATCAGGCACTGTGCAGGACAGTGATTAATTCTAATATCAGCAGCCTTTTGAAACAGCAGGGGTTTGACCTGTCCATTCTTCAGGTCATCAACAAACTGCAATTTTATAATAATGTACACAATGACATATGAAGGATGAATACAGACAATACAAAAAAAAATACAGCACACAAGCGAGGGGTCCAACCCGTAACTTTTGCCAATGTGAAAGTGCACCAAAAGCGAGTCGACCCGGGTCTGAAAATGCTGGGTCGACCCGGCATTTCGGGATTTTTGATGTGAAAGTGGTATAGGTCTATTGATCTCCTGGTGATGTCTAGACTACCTTTCTTTCTGGTTTCTTCCATATCTCAGTCGTGCCAAATCTTTCTTTACCATAATCGTAAGGTCTACAATTTTACTTACTCTCTGCCTTTCCTTTTAGCTCAATCTTCTCAATCTAAAAAAAGATTTACCAAATCAGGGTGAGAGGTGGGGGATGGCGCTCTCTCTCGCGAGACCGTGTGTACACGCAATATGGCGGTCTGCCGCTGGACACCTGCGATACACCTGAGCATACACAAACTTTTCATTTATTTCATCTTCTTTTCTTTTTTTTCATTTCTCACTCAACACACTGGATTACACCGCAGACCTGGAAAACCTCAAGGCATACATTGACCATTGTTATAACCGATTCTGCAACATGGGACGCTCTCAAAAAGCCAAAAAACCACGGACATCCGACTCACCAGCTTCACCTGTCTCTACTTCATCACCTTCATCACCAACACAACCGTGCTACACCGAGGTTAAAGACATGCTAATATCTATTGTCAATAAACTCATCGGAACAACAACAGATCAACACACTCGCACATGAAAATAAATCACTTCAACAAGCTGCAACAACGATGTCTTCCCAACTTTCCTCCGTCACCTCCCAACTCGCTACAGTCACCACAGACAATAAAATCATGAAAGAAACCATCCTGGACTTGCAGATGCACAGCATGAGGGACAAATTGATTTTTACTGGCAATCCAGAACCACACACAGACGAACCCGAAAAAAGAATCAAGGACTTCATGATCAAAACCCACTAAAAATCACAAAAATAATTAGAGCTCAAGTAGGACAAGTTAAATGTGCTAAGGGTTTAGGAGATGGAAACTTGGTAATTGGATGTAACGCAGAAACTCTAGTAAAAAAAGCTCAGAAAATGATGAGGGTGGGAAAAATTAAGTTTACAAAAACAGTGAAAGTTGGTGAGCAGAGGAATATTGGATGTAAGGGAGTGATAACAGGGGTTCCCCTTGGTAATCAGCATGAAAGGGCTAGTGGGAAACCTGAAAATGAGAAATAACAAAGTATTTATGCTGAAAGAATGACAAGAGGACCTGAGAAAAAAGTATCAGAGACAGTAGTGGTAGAGTTTGATGTTAAAAATATCCCAAGAGAACTTTATTGTGGATTTGTAAAGTATAATGTGAGAGAGTTTGTTCCAAAGCCAATGAGGTGCTTCAATTGTCAGTAATATGGACATATTGCTAAACGGTGCAAAGGCAAAAGTAGGTGCGCAAGGTGTGGAGGGGATCATGAATATGGGAAATGTGGGATGGGTGTGAAGCCAAAATGTTGTAACTGTGGAGGAGAGCATAGTGTAGCGTATTGGAGATGTGAGGCTATGAAGAGGTGACATTTACAGCAGGAGTTATAAATCTAATCTTTACAGCAGATGTTAAATCTAAAACAGAAAGAATACAGATTATAGTCAACGCAGCAGTTCATCATATGGATATGAGAGAGATAAGATGGGAAGAAGTAAAAGATGAGTTGAGTGTTCAGGCCAGTCAAGAATCATCATGTATTGGGTAGTATTAATAATAATGATAATCCTCCAGTGCAATGCAAGAAGCTTAATTGCTAATGGTCAGGAGTTTAAGCAATTCATATATAATCAACAGAAAAAAACAGACATACTGTGCATCCAGGAATCCTGGTCAAAACCAAACTTAGTCTTTATTACTAAAGGATACGTGTCGGTTAAAAGAGACAGGGAAGTAGGGACAGGAGGTGGATGCGTCACGTTTGTAAAAGAGGGCACTCCCTACAGGGTTATCAATATTGAAGTTGAGATGGAGAGTATTATAATAGAAATATGGATAGGAAAGAGGAAACTGGTGATAATAAACGTTTATAACCCAAGCAGAAAATTGGACATTAAGAAACTGGAAGCCTACCATTTGTAAGCAAGAGCAATGTGGTGTGGAGATTTTAATGCTCATAATACACTATGGGGGAGTGAGAAGAATGATTGTAATGGGGAGATAGTGGATGAGTTGTTAAATGGGCAGAATTTGGTTTGTGTGAATGATGGGAGAGGGACAAGAATAGATGTAAATACTGGAAAAGAGTCAGCTTTGGATCTGACAATAGTGACTAATGCAATTACATCTTTATGTGAATGGAGAGTGTGGCAAAAAGGGTCTATAGGAAGTGATCACTATCCTATATATAATAAAAAAATATATAGCAACAGTACAGTCCATGGAAAGAATAGGGGGAAGGGTTATCCTAGGAAAAGCTAATTGAGTAGAATTCACAAAGGAATGTGACAAAAATCTGGGGAAAAAAATATGGAAGTGGAAATGATGGAGAGGGAAATAAAGCAAGGGATCATATCAGCAGCAAACAGGTATATACCTAAAAGTACAGGCAGGAAAGAAAGCAAGGTAGTACCATGGTGGGATGAAAAGTGCAAGCAAGCAGTTAAAAGTAGAAACAAAGCATTTAAATTAGTTAAAAGATATCATAAGTTTCAACACCTGATTCAATATAAGCAAGCGCAAGCAGTAGTAAGGAAAACAATAAGACAAGCAAAAAGATGGTACTGGATGAAGTCCTTTGGATCGATTGGGAGTAATACTAAGATCGGAGAAGTATGGGGAATGTTGAAAAAAATGGGCGGAGATAGAAAGGACTGGAATTACCCAGGGAATGAAATAGCTGTAACCAATAAAGAAAAGGCAGAGTTAAAGGTTAAAACGTTTGTTGTGGTACACAGTAGAGGGCTGCATTGGGATTGGGTCCCGACTCAAATCTCGCAGGAGTGGCGGCTAAAAGAAAACACTGCGGGATCGGGACGTAGCCTAGCGATAGGATGTCAACAAATGATGTCGAAAGGAAGCTAAAAGAAGGTATTTACAGCACTAAGACATAGCAAGACAAGTCTGACATTTGGAGAAACTTCTCATTTGTCTGTGACAAAGATGGAAACGAACTGGACTTTGTTAGTTGTAACAAATGTCCAAAAATACTTACTCAGTCTACAACGGACACCTCTGGGTTGAGGTGACACACCTGCTCTATTCTCAAGGAAAACCCCATGAATCTCTTTATTAATAGCCTATAAAATTACGTGTTTTCTCCTGCGGGACGGGACAACACACAAAATCAAGGCATTTCTATTATTGTGCAGGCATAAATACTAACACAACACACGTTGCGGGTGGTAATGGTCAGAAATTCAGCGGCAGCGGGCGGGAGCGAGATGAAGAAAACAGTCCCGCGCAGAGCTCTAGTGCACAACTCAAATAATTTAACTGAGGAGGGAAAACAGGGTAGAGAGAAAACGAGGTAAGGATAGAATATGCTATACTATGATCAAAATAATATCATTATTCAATAAAGCATGGAAAGAGGGTAAAGTACCACGAAGCTGGAAGGAGGCAATAATTATCCCAATCAGGAAGCCTGGAAAAGATTCAATTAAACTAGTAAACTACAGACCCATAGCTCTGACGTCACATATATGGAAAATAATGGAGAGAATGATTAATGAGAGGCTCATGCACTATATAAAGAAGAGGGGACTGGTGACTAAATATCAAAGTGGATTCAGAAGAGGTAGGAGCACAATGGATCCAGTCTTGTGTTTAGAGGATGAAATCAGAAAAGCGCAGGTAAATAAAGAAACGGTGGCTGCAGTGTACTTTGATGTTGAAAAAGGTATGACCTGTTGTGGAGAGAGGGCTTGCTAATTAAGATGAATCAAATGGGAATTGAGGGAAATTTATATAACTGGGTTATGGATTTTCTGAGAGAAAGGGTCATTCAGGTTAAAATTGGGTCAGAAGTATCAGAAAGGCATATTGTAGAGAGTGGGGGAGTGTGATAAATCTGACACTATTTACAATAATGATAAATGATATATATGATAACATACCAGAGGGAATGGGAAGATCTTTGTTTGCAGATGATGGAGCACTATGGAAGAGGGGGAGGAATATAGATCATATATTTAAGAAGGTGCAGGAAGGGACAGACAAAGTGGAAAAATGGGGGTTAGAGTGGGAATTTAAATTTTCAGTGGAAAAAAGTAAAGTAATGTTCTTTTCAAAAATGAAAATCGGTGAAAATAAAAAGTTAAGATATAGAACTATGGGAAGAAATTAGAGAGAGTCAACAGTTTTTGATTCTTGGGAATGACTTTTGACTCCAGGTTAACATGGAGAGAACATGTAAAAGGTATAGTAGGAAAAAGTAAGGGAGTTTTGAATATTATCAGATGTTTGGCTGGATTAAAATGGGGGGCTGATTTTACGTCATTAAAATATATATATGTAGCATTAATTAGATCAAGAATAGAATATGGTTGTGTGGGATGTGGATCGGCAGCAAAGTCAGTTCTCTCACAGCTTGATGTTATTCACCTCGAGCACTAAGAACTTGTACAGGAGAAATGAAAATGGCTCCAGTCTGCTCCCTCCAGGTAGAATCAGGAGAAATGCCATTATGTCTTAGAAGGAAGCAGCTGGTGGCAAATTACTGAATAAACTTAAAAGGGCGCAATGAAGAGCATCTGGCAAAGAGAGTTCTGGAGATGTGTTGGGAAAAGGGGAATGATCAAAAATCAAGTTTGGGATGGGTCTGTGAGCGAATGACTGAACAGCTAAAAATACAACAAATAGAATTCAGCACAACAGTGTTGTGGTCAGCAATACCAGAATGGATGATGCATGAAACAAGTGTAGATATAGAGCTATGGAACATCAAAAGAGGAAATAAAACAGCAGATTTAGTGCAAGAAGTTTATAACTAACAGGAGCAACAGGTGCAGCAGTGGTGGTTCCCAGGTATCATTTCACGACATCAAAAAGAACATCAGATCATTTAAGTGTATATGCAGTGGAGATATGTGCAATACTACTAGCAATAGAATGGGTGGAGGACAGGAGGGACAGGAAGGTAGCAACATGTAGTGATTCAGTGTCAGCACTGTTAAGCATTAAAAACAGGAGAGCAGAAACACATCAGGAATTACTATATGAAATACTGTTAAAAACATCCAGACTAGTACATCAGGGGAGTTAAATAACGTTCATGTGGGTTCCAGCTCATTTATGAATGCAAGGAAATGAAAAAGCAGATAAAATCGCTATGGAGGCAGTAAAGAAGGAGGAGGTAGAAATGAAAGTAAAAGAAAAAAGAAAGAAAGGGAAACATTTATATAAATTACAAAGTGTAGTAGGAGAGGTGGGATATTGTGGAGAGTTACATGCTGTCATTAAGACATACTGCCAATCTGACATTCTACTATTCAGACATGTCACTATTCCGACATACGGACGTCGGACAAAGTTTCGTCCAGGCATTCCGACACGGTTTTAGTTTCCATAGGGAAACGTGCATACTTCCGAGTGTGTGTGTGTGTGTGTGTGTGTGCGCGTGTGTGTGTCTGTGTGTCTTTGTCTGTGTGTCTGTGTCTGTGTGTGTGTGTGTGTGTTCTTTTTTCATGTTTTAAGACATGTGTACAGATGTGATACAGTCAGTGGAAGCAATAAAGAATAAATAAACAAACACAAAGTCTCGTGACAGCTGTCATGGAGGTGTGTCGGATACAGATCCTGACAATGTCATTAGTGGGGTCGTGTTGATTTTCATTCCAAAAGCAAATTAATTATATTCAAATTGTTTATTGCACAAAAGAAGCGATAAACATAGACAAACAGAAGACAGAGAGATGCACACTTATCATTGATTAAAGATTTGATTTGAAGTTATTTTATAATAGCATACCGTATTTCCTCAAATAATAGCCGGTATTCAATTGTTTCCACGAACAAACAAAGGCCGGCCCCAAATACAAGCCGGGTCAAAAAAAAAAAAAAGAAAAACAAGGTAAAGCCGACCTCATCCTCTGCTTCAGAGAGGGATAGCCCACTGTCGGACCTGGGTCTCTGCTCCGTGCCTGGAGCCAGGTTGGGGCCGGAGCATGTATGTATTATAACAGTGTAACAACCTGTTACTGTTATGAGTTAAGGTGATGTTAATGTGTTAATTACATGTGTATGAGCAGGTAGGGGGCGGAGTGCGAACATGAGAGGAGGGTGTGTGTGCGCATGCATGTGTGAGCATGTGGGTGTCTGAGGAGGCTGCAAGCGGGAGCTGGAAAGATACAGAGGTCGGTTGAATGCTGTTTGGTGGTCACGGCCTACAGTGACCAGTTCCGTTTTATTAATAAACAAGTTTGAGCAATAACATTGTCTGCTGCTTATACGTCCTGCCAGGACGTTACAATAGATTCATGGACCAGAGACGGACTGCGGCACATGCTGGGAAAATGCTCTGATTGACGGGAGTGAAACGCTACGGCGCAACGGAGACAGACACCCAGGTCCGACAGCGCAGCACGTGAGGAGGATGAAGATGAGCTACTGAACGATGAGGAGAGATTTAGAAATAAAAGTCTTCCTCAGATAGACGCTTGCCTCCAATAAAGACCGTCGGCCGTAGCCTACGTCACACCGAGCTGTCAGATGCAGCCTGACTCCATCCATACTATGCCAGATGCACAAGCATAGATCTATGTATTATGTTAGATAAACATAAGTCAGACAAACTGAGTTTAAATTCAGATTCCGCACCCCACGCACCCCTAGTTCTGACGTCTATGGCTGTCTGTCATTAATGTCTGATCATAACCTAACAGTTTTAGAAAAGGCCAGGGAGGAGATCGCTCGTCAGTGGTGGTGATCGTAATGTTGTTATGAGATTCTGGCTTTTTGGCTAATGGAGCGGGCATCATGTCAGTTTCTGCATGTTAATTGTTATAATTAATGTTGCATATGATGCCAGCGTAAAGGCCCTCAAAACATTTGTCGGAATGATGGGACGTTTGATTGAAGGGTGGATGTGTTGCCAGTCTGACAATTTGGGCCTAATGTCGGAATTGCCGTTGCCACCTGTTGTGGAGGTAGCAGAGCAGAGCAAGTGATCATGAGCAGATTAAGAATAGGGCACAGTAGAAAGAATTGACGGAGGACCAGAATTGAGAAACACTGGTGTACAGGCAGGTGTGAAGGAGCGGTTGGCAGCATTAAGAAGGGTGGAGAACATTAGGAAAAATAGGATAAGGAAAGAGCAGGCTAGAGTAGCATTCTATAGTTATCCACGAAACAGGAAACCAACTAGCTTAAAGTATGATCATGAAAAACAAACGGGATCAGAATCATGACAGTGAATTTACACAAATCAAAAGTGTTCAAGTGATGTTTATATTAGCCATATCTGGAAAACAAAAAGTGAATTCATAAACCACTTTAAATCTTGCTAATTAATAGATCTATCTATAGATTAATAGATAATCTAAACAATATATTTTTCCTTAAAAATATATTGCTTAGATAGATTGCTTACCAATTTTCCTGGATTGTATAGACACCTGCCTGAGGTTTGACTATCTAAAATGCAAGTATGTTGTTTTGATATGAATGATGTGGTCACCTGTGATGTGTGCTTTGGTGTTTCTGTACAGCACCATCAAGAAGTCACTAGTTTGTCAGCCAAACTTTGTGTTGCTTTCCAATGATTTACGTTTTCAGTTTCTGTAGGTAGTACTGTTCTCTTTGTCTTTAACTGCTTGTTTCATCAAAAATTTATCTAAAACAACCTGAAAATGTGAATCGCAGCACAGTTTCCAGGGAAGATTTACTGTTTATCTGATGCTCAACAAAAGCAAAGTTTAAATGTTAAGTGTGGTTTATGCCTCTGCAGGACGTAGACAGTGTAACCTATACTTGTAGACTATGCTGGTGAGAGCAATTTATTTATTGATTTATTTTGTTCCCTCATCAATCCGGCCTGCTCTGAAAAAATGCCACTCAAACACTAATCAGCCCTTGTTCTTTTTTACCAGGCAGGTTAACTTCTGCTTAAACTTCCTCCTTCGCTTTTTACCCCTTGCTTCTTTGTCAGTGATAGCGACCAAAACTTTGGTCAAGTCATGCAAATGTTTCTACCTCCTCAGTTAACCTTTTCTTGATGTGTTTCATTGTCATTAAACGAAGGCAATCAATTTAAAAATTGCATCGATGGAGAAGCAGCTGGAAATACCAATATACTGCCAAGCTGACTAATCACAGTCCTTGCGGTCTGCATCGCCGCAAAGCATAGTTGCATTTTTGGGGAGGTGCATGTCAGGCTAAGACGTTAGGGTCTCCGTAGGGTCAAATGAATCTGTAATGTTTTAGTCATGTGAAGAACATTCTGAAGCTGTGCTTGGTTGTATATCTCTAAAAGGAAGTTAAGTTACCTTTAAAGCTAATACATCCACATTTTTTGTTTTATACCAACTTTCAAGCTATTCGAAGGTACATAAATTTCAAATTTTGCACAGTAACTTTTAAAGTTGAGTCTGCTACATTTTTATCTATGTAATTTAACATTCCGATGTTGAAAAAAAATTGAATGCGCCAAACTTGACACTTACACCTTTAACCTCCTACATCTTCACAAACATCACTGAACTCACTGGCACAGCTGGAAAAAAAATGGCACAGACTGCAATCATGTACTGTTGAATTTACTGAGCCCAGTGAAAAATGTGATCTTCTGATTTCTGTCAGTGACCTTTAGAGCAGCTCTTAAATGGATTTTCAACGAGATAGAAAACAAAAGATGTCAATTTTTGTGAGCAAAAATCCTGCAAACCAAAACTGTGGTGTCAATGCAGCATGCATTGCACAGCATTGCTTATGCATAAATGCCTCCAATCATTTGCATAAGGTGAAGAAGAAGGTGAGGCTGTTCTTGTTTTGTTTTGTTTTTTTGTTTGTTTTTTTTTTTTTTTGTCTCTATTGCCGCTGTACCCAGAAGCAGTGAGTCAACTTTTCAACCCCCTAGTTAGTCCTTTTACCACCACACCTACTCATATGGATATGTGTACACAGGTCATACATGGAACAGCTACAGTTAAACGTGACTGTGTGCCCACATGCCAACTACCACTCACAGCTACAAACATACACCTCTCACAACCACTGTGAAAGTCTTCATAAAAAACGGCTGTCATTTGCAATTCAAATGAAAAATAAAGAATAGAAGTGTATTTGTGTATGTTTGTTTGACAATGTAGATTTTCTTCTGCTGTGTGTTTTTTCATTTTTGTTTTTATGATGCCGGAAATATGAACCGACTTCTGAACTTTTTATTACAGTGAACTGCTAAAATACATACAGTATTTTCATATGAAGCAGTTATTTCTTTTCATTAATGAATCATCACACGTTTGTTAATATATTTTATCATAGTATTCTATTCACTAATATTCATGCCAGTGGTTGTTTCATATACGTAGTACATAAATAAATACAGAAAGGCGGCATATAGTCAGCATTTTAGCGGAGTATGGTATCTGCAGTGCTGTTTCACTGCTCAGTGATGACACCTTGTGGCCGCGACTGCTTTCGACAGCTTGGATTTATGAGCAGTAGAGACACAGAGAGGAGTCATGACTCAGATGGAGCTCTGCAGCCGCTGGTAAGAAACACTTGGCTAATCAGAACAAGAAAGCTCTAGGCAAGCGATATAAACTCTCAATGCCAGATTGTTTTATGACAGTTTTTTTTAACCATGGCTAGTCATTCAGTTTGTAAGATACACACATTTTCCCATGTGTATATGCAAATATCTAAGCTGCGTCTTTTATACTTTTGGAGACACAGCGCTTTTGAACAGATGACCATATCTCGAATATATACCTCTTACAGCTTCAGTATTAATATTGTATGAATCCATACAATCGTGTGAACATTTTAATAATATGTCAAAATACTCAGTTTGCAGTGCACACTATTAACATAGATTAAAAATTAATGATATTTAATCCTGATGAATCGTATTTCTCAATGTGGAAGTCAAACGGTTAATCTAACAAACTTCAGGAACTGACTTTCATTTAAAGTGGTGTCAATCAGTCTGTCTTCCTATACACACTGATCACACTGGAATAGCCCCAGTTTAAGTTAGGAGGAGTCATGGAGTCAGCTCTGCTCTACTTCTCTTAATGTCTGAAGGGGTCATAATATATTCGCACAGTGTGTAAGGCTCCTCTGTGCGTGTGGCTGCTTGTCAAGGTTCTGTTGCCCTATCTACCGGGTCCAACAGCTGCTGCCTGCACACAGCCTGTACAGGTAAGGGGTAGGTACAAATAGTGTACCCTAGGTTTTGCCCTCCCAACGACTGATTATATCTCGACAATGAACACATTGCGACTGACAGCCAAGGGTCCTCTTCGATTTAATGTTTGTTCCACACAAGTTCTGTCAAAACTGTGGCCGCTGTGACGAGAGAGAGAAGAGCATGCACTCAGATTTCCCGCAAAAATGGGAGCCAACTTTCACATACAGTATACAAGAATGGGAAAAGGTTCGAAAAGTGCTCGACGCACTCCTCGCTCAGCTGAGCCTGGAGTCCAAACCGTAGGACCTACAGGAGTCAGACCCACACCATCTGAAAGGCAACAAAAATCCCCACATTTTTATGCAGTTTTATTTCCATACCATGGCCACCAGAGAACTTCTAACACTTTTTTTGCGAAAATTGAAGAAAGTCTGAAGTTATCTGAAGTAATTTTTCTACTTCAAACATGGAAAGATTTCTCAGCCATGCTTTGTTGTCTCACTTTTTAAAATTCAAAACTGAAAACTCCACTCATACAAAATTTATTATGGAAATATACAACATATATGATGGACCTTGAACATATTTGAGCTTTTGTTTACTATGGGATACATGCCTCAACTTCTGAAAGAATCTGACATACAGTATAAACCAACTGACAGGCTAAAGCTATTCTAAAGGTAGACATGGCAAAATCAGCATGTCAGCATATACAGACATTACAAAGCACAGGAAATAGATACATTCATGCATGCAACTGGATAAAGGTTGCAACCCGTTCTTATTCCCAAGGCGTAATATACCGTTGATTTGTCACGCCCCTAGACGTCCGATACTGATGCAAAAGGTACCCTTCAAAGTCTGTATGAGACGCTCTGGGTTCTCAATTGATGCTTGCGGCGGTAAGAGACGCTTAGACCAGAGGGGGCAGCCCTCCATTCACTACAATAATAACCCATTTGCGGCGAAATATGACGCTGCGAGCTTCAATCTGATTGGAGAATCGAGGACAATGTGCCCGGAAGTGTTTTTCTCACTATTTTAAGCATGTCCTTTAATGAGATCGTCAACATTTCTCAACACAAACACATCCGAGTATCACTGCTAATTCAACAATAAAGTAGCTTCATATTGTGGCCATCACTTTTAATTTTTCCTTACTCGATTCTGAGAAATAAACTTTTATTCGGATGTTTTTGATATCGAAAAAAAGCCTACACTACCCATAATCCTCGATCACAGAAGATTTGTCATGCCCCTAGACATCTAATACTGACGCAAAGGGTATCCCTCCACGTCTGTATGAGACGTTCTCAGTTGAGGTTAATGTAAACCCACTCACGGCGGTAAGAGACGCTTAGAGCAGAGGCTGCAGCCCTCCATTCACTACGATAACTGACATGTGATGCTGCGAGCTTTAATCTGATTGGAGAATCGAGGACACTCTGCCCGGAAGTGTTTTTCTCAGTATTTTAAGGATTTATTCCAATGACAGAAAACGGAATGGAGAGACCCTCTTAAAAGAAGAAGAAGAAGAAATTGATTGATTGGTTGATTGATTGATTGATTGATTGATTGTAATGCAGGTATGTCAAAAATAGATGACTACTTTGAGAAAGTGACAAATGTTTTAGAAAGACAGATAAGCTTGATTCATTGTTTTTTTTTTCAGAAAAGCTTCATGATTTTGGAAGCAGTTTAAGACCTTTAAAAATGGCTGCTGTGTCCTTCAGCATGGTTGTTAGATAGAGTATAGTAACGACTACACGCAGCTACTGCAGCATTAGCTATTTAATCCACTAATGTGGATTAAATCTATTACAAACATTAAAGGAGTTGTATGTTGCAAAATAGCCAAACAGCCCAAACATTGTTATCATCAATGTTGTTATGCCATGTGGATTGCTTTCATTATGTGTTTGTTTGTGTCACTGAGTTCTGTCAAAATGTTTTTCCTTTTTAGTTTGAAAGATGAGTGATTCAGTGGATCTTGAGTTGAAGGAAGTTGGAGGATAATCTTTGCTTTAATCACGGACTGTATTTAATCATGGACTGCATTTTAAGTGTTGCATTTTTTTCTTGTTAATTGTTTAGAATGAGGCACAGGATGAACCTCAGCCAAGACCAGTGCACTGGAAAAAATGCAACAGACGGGAGATATTATTCCTCAAAGGCCGTCATCCAGCTGAAGTACTAGTGACTTGGCGCATGGTCAGTATTCATGCTCACAACTTTTATTCACCAAAGATTTTCAGTAAGTAAATATTCAATCTCTTTTTTTTCAGTGTCAACTGATCAGCATCAATATCCAGGTGAAGGACCTAATTGTGATGTTGCCAGTGTCGACCCAACAAAAGGTACTTTACCTAATTTGGTATGTTGTAATTTCATTTTTTAAGTTTAGGGTTTCTTTATTTCTTTATTTTTTCTCTTAGTGCTTCGTCAGGAGCTCAGTTGTTGGAGGATGGAGAAGAGGATGCAGCAGTGACTTGTGAGACGTCGTCTGAGTTGGCTGCTACTGACTGTGGGATCAGAAACACGGAGTCCTGCTAAAGTGGAAAGAGGCCAGGCCTTCTCTTATTGACAATATGTTGGCTACTCTGGATCCACAGAGTCTGTGATATTACAGTTCACAGACACTTTGTCCTGCACAACAGAGAGGCAGTAACAGGAGTCACACTATTTTGATAGTGTGACTAATCTTTGGAATGAGCCACTTATGTACATGTCATTACATCAAATGCTTTCCAAAACATACATTTGATTAATAACAATAAGTCAGTCTTGTAGTGTTTGCAGTCATTACTGTGCCAACTATAGGAAGTCGTTTGTCATAGCATTTACATCAGGTATGTGTAAAAATGGCCATAACAAGAACCACAATGTGGCATCCATCAAGGATGAAACCATTATCATGGTTTGTACAGATTTCTATATGACATTAAACTGGAAATTTTTGAAGGTTCTGTGGTACACATGAAAAATCATAGTAATCCTCATATATTTCTGTGTGCATAACGAAAATGCCAACCTCACTACAACAGTGTGAAGTTCATTGAACAAATGGACTGCATTCATACTGCTATTACATAAAAGGTATACTGTAACTATATTTTATAACCAACTATAAATGCATGGGCAGCATGCACAGGCTGTTCAGTCATTGAATCACAAAGCTTTGTCTATATTTTGAATATATTCAGAAATTGTCATTTTTGATGCTCCAGTTTCCAGTTATCTACCATTGTTTGTATGGCTGCATATTTTGGTTGTGCACCTGTTTGATCAAATAAAATAATTGTGAGCAAGGAAAGCGTGTGACCTTCATTGCCTTCATGCTGACCCTGAGCCAGTGGCAAAGAGACATTTTTTCTTTCTGCTGTGGTCTCAATCAAGACAAAATGCCACCTGATTTGACTGTTGTCATGCCATTGGAAGGGTGTAATCCTGATGCATTTAGCCCTTCTATTCTTGATCATCAAAGATAATCCTTTAAGACAGGGGGAGGGGTTAAAGAGTTTTTTAATGGTCATATTATGTAAATGGTAAATATGACCTGTGAAACATGAATTGGTTTATGGGGAAAATTAGCTCTGAAATGGTCCTAATTTATAAGTATGACTATGTATAAGACAAAAATTAATATCATGAATAAATTTGATCACTAAATATCCCCTAAGATATGTTTGATTTCATCCAGCTTGGCCCAGAAAGAGGTCTTTGGATGTACACCTGAGACAGCCATGGCTGAGAGCCAGATGAAAATTAAACTTTGTCGTAGGACAACAGTGATGACATCGTTTGAAAGGTCTTGACCTGAGGAGTAACATATGTCAGTATGGAGAATACGCATATACTTCTGATGCAGGTAAGATCTGCGCTATCCCTCAGACGGCTCCGTTTCTCTTCTTCTTCTTCTTCTTCTTCTATGCCCGGCTTTCTTGGACGTGTTTGTTCCGGGTTCACACGCCAGCGCAGCGGTGGTGGAGCATGCGCACACGCATTGTCCAATGAAAACTCTGATTCCAATCGCATTATCTGGGTGTCTCAATTGGACAATGAGAACTCCAATTTTAATCGGAGTAACGTGTTTACATGTTACTCAAGTTACATTCTACTGTTATAGTCTGATTATAACGCACTGACTGAGCTCACTCGCTACCTGTGGTTGTTGTTCTGTTAGCAAGGTAGAGTGTTAGTGTAACCAGTCTGCGTTGTGATGTGTCGAATGAAGGAAGGAGGGAAGGACTACTGTTCTCGATTCAGCCAGGAGGGGGAAATTTAATTTTGCATACAGCAATATGTTCGTTAGGACAGCACACTGCTTCTCGGTCTCACACATCTCTAGAGAATAGCAACCGCATGAGAACCTAGCTTAAACTCACGACGGTCACTCCGAGTGCTGCGCTGAAAACACTCACACTGCACACATACCACATACCCGAAAACAGAAAAACCATCACATAAAACCCGTATGGTTGAAACACAAAGAAAGCATACATTTTACACTCTTTAGAAATATTTTACACGAAAGCGCGTTCTAGCCCTACCTGCTCTCATCAGCCAACTTTGCAGACTGAGAGAAACAGGCGCCAAGTGTACAGGATGTTGCCGTGAAGCAGGGGCTGCCCTACCAAAATAAAACTAACAAAATAAAAGCTCCCATGTCTGAATATTAAAGAAAAATATGTATTAATACGTACAGTGATTTTTGGTGAAATTAAATAAAAAACAACCCATCGGTTACATCCTCCCCTCGTAGATTTCACCAAAATCCATACAATACCTCTGAATAAACCAAAATAAAACACTGGGACACCTAAACCATAATGTGAAAACCCGGCCAGGACTCACTGAAAGTTTCTCAGCTTTAACATTGGCCATATGAGCCACCTACTAACATAAGTCCAAAGAAAACATAAGGGTGATCAAGCCTTAGTACCTCTTAGATTAATATGATGCCTTATACACCATACAACTACCTGCCTTTATCAAACACATTACATATTAAATATTGCACTTGTCTCAGTGTCCCTTAAATCAATCTTCATAAATTAAAAAATAATAAAAACATGTCTGTCCCCTTAAAACAATGTGAGGAGTGACTGAGACTTTCTACTGACTGAACCTGCCAAGTCTCTGAAATGAAAAGGTTTCTGAACCATGGACTCAATGAGCCGGTTGACTCTCTTACTAACCCGACCCACCCGTGTCCTGACAACATTGTCCGTGTTTGTTATAGAATGCAACTGTGTGTCAGTATTGTGTCTCGGGTCTGTTGAATGTGACTTGGTCTCTGTGTTAGCGTGTGAGTCTTCTGGATGTGACTTGGTCTCTGTGTCTGGGTGTCCTGAAGACGCATCTGACAGGATTGGAGAATCTGAGTCAGGTTCTACTATCAAACTGTCTATGTCACTGTCTCTGGTAGAGTGGTGGATTTGGTTATCTTCAGATGGCTCATCAGAGTCCAGCTCTGGAGTCTCTTGACTTGACTGGTCTATTTCAGTCCATCCTTCACTCCTAGCCTTCTGGCTCTGAATGTCCTCTGATCCATTCATTATCCAATCACTTGTTCTGTCTCCTGTATCCTCCTCCTCCACGTCCTCAGATTCATTGTCACTCAGTCCTTCATTTGTCACCACAGGCAGGAAGCTGATGTCCAAAACCAAGTTGCGGTGTACTATTTTTGTGTTGCCTCCACTGTCCTCCAGTTTGTATGTGTGAGTTTGCAGATTTATGTCTTTAACTGTGTACACTGTTGCACTCCATTTGTCAGCTAGTTTTTTCCTCCCTCTGTCAGTCTTGTTTGCAATAAGTGCTTTGTCTTCTATGTTTAGGTGAGTGCCTTTTAGTTTTCTGTTGTAGCTCCTCACCTGTTTGTCTTGTTCTCTCACTGCATGTGTTTGTGCAACTCTGACTGCCTCGTGGAGATATGACATTAGGGTGTTGACATAGCTCGCGTAATCAACAACCACTGGATCCTGAAGCACTTGTTTGAACATCACATGCACCGGGAGCCTTGGGATACGGCCAAACATGAGCTGAAACGGCACATATCCGGTGGTCTCATGTACTGTTGCATTATATGCAAATGTCAAGGTTTGTATTTGACTCTGCATAGGATACCGTTTTGAACCCTGAGTCTCTCCCACTGTTTAACAAACACCATCGCTTTCCCGTCTAGTTTTGCTCTGTCACGTCTAGAGGGCCGCCTTTTGTGGATGACAAATGACATGATGCTTGAGATGGTGGGATCAAGCTCTTGACTGTGCTGCAGTTCCTCCAACGTAAACACAGGAAGGGCATCCTGCCCAGGTGGCAACAGGCCCTGGACTGACTGAATCAACTCCACCGCTCTTGTCTCACTAGCAGCCCCCCAAAGGTCATGTGTGTCTAACAAAGATTTAACAGCTCCAGCATCACAGTTAGACTTGAAAAGATCATGCTGAGACCTGGCAAAACCACAAGCTGTTCTTGTTACCAGGTGAGACTGGACCTTTAGTCGGAAGACATCCTGGATGCCATCCTAACTGATAGCTTCAGCTTCAGTGAGAAGGTGGCTGTAATGTTCAGTGATGAGCCTGTGACTGACTGTTTTTGTGAAGGGGTCTCTACTGAGAGCATCAGCGTCTGTGTTCTTGGTGCCAGGTATGTGTCTCAGATCAAAGGTGTAAGGGGCAAGCTTGGACACCCAGCGTTGTTCACAGGCGTCCAACTTCGGTTTTGTCATAATGTAAGTGAGAGGATTGTTGTCAGTCCATACTGTGAATGGATGCCCCCTCAACCAATGACTAAACTTCTCACACACGCTCCATTTCAAGGCTAGGAATTTCAGCCTATGGGCTGGATATTTCTTCTGAGAGCTGCTCAAAGTTTTACTGGCGAAAGCAATGGGGCGGGCTTTCACTTCACCAGCTGGAATTTGTGACAGTACAGCCCCCAGTCCGTCCAGTGAAGCATCGATGGATAGGATGAGAGGACGTGAGAAATCTCTGTGTGAGAGGACAACACAGTTCAAAAGGCTCTCTTTCAAGTCACACAGGGCCACATCACATTCATTTGTCCAATCAGAAGGTTTGAGTTTTCTGTAAGAGCCAGCGTTGGAGTGGAATCTGACTTTACCGCGTCTCTTCTGTCCAGCAGTGAGCGCAAGAAGTGGCTTGGCCAAAGAGGAACAATTGGGGATAAAATGTTGGTAATAAAAAAACATCCCTAAAAAAGATTTTATCCTCTGTACTGATGGTGTGCAGCCATCTTCCTCCATGAGATCCACTTTTGACATCTTGGAGATGACCTCAATTTTTGATGGATCCACCGCCACATCTATAATGTGGCCCAAGAACTTGACTGATGACCGCATTAAGTGGCATTTTTTGGGGCTCAGTTTGAGGTTGTGCAGCCTGAGCCGCTGGAACACAGTCTCCAATCTCTCCAAAGCTTCCTCTTCTGTTGAAGCAAAAACAAGTAAATCATCAAGGTAACACAACAAACTGCTGAAATTCAGATCCCCAAATATGCTCAGCATCATCCTCATGAATGAGGCAGGACTATTACAGAGACCCTGCGGTATTCTATTGTACTCGTACAGTCCCATGGGGGTCATGAATGCAGTGTATTTCTTGTCTTCCTCTGCCATGGGAATGTTGTAGAAATCTGACGTCAGGTCCATTGTGCTGAAATAGGTGTTTCCACCCAGGGCGGCCAGACAGTCTGATTGGTGTGGCAGTGGGTGTGCATCCTTGAGAGTTCTTGTGTTAAGCCACCTGAAGTCAGTGCAGAGTCTCAAATTGCCATCTTTTTTCCACACTAGAATGAGTGGGGATGCAAACTCACCCACTGATTTCCTTATCATCTCTTGTTCTTCCATTTCAGATAGAACCTGTCGCAGCTTCTGGTAGTGGGCTGGTGGTACTTGTCGATAAGGGAGGTGGAATGGTCTTTCGTCAGTGAGCCTTATGCGATGTACAAACCCTTTAGCCTCACCACAGTCCAGTGCACGTTTTGAAAAGATGTCATTGTACTTGATGAGCAGCTCAGCTAACTTTTCTTTTCCCTTGGGACCAGCGTGGCATTAATCAATATTAATTTCAGTGAGCCCAACTTGTTGTAGTCGCTGCTTAGGGTCCACTGTTTTGCCCTCATCATGTGTTTTCTCTTGTTTGACTTCTTCAGGTTGACTTGTGCCCTGGAAAACCTCAAAATCTTCTACAGCTAGACAGGGAGACACATCTGCCAGTTTACTGTTTCTCTTCAATGTGAGGGGTTTGTCTGACATGTTAGTGACTTTCATGGGAACCCACCTATCACCCCACAAAGATGTGATTACACGACCAATCATGATGTTACGGGGGAGGGACTTGGATGAGGTGGGCTCCACAATTACTGTGCTGCCTGGTGACATGGGCACATTATTTAGCAATTTACCCCAGACTAAGTGTTCTTGTCTCGCCAACAGGGTGACTGATTGCGGGAGTTTGACAGTCCCTATCTTGTCTGGAAGCTCTTCACCTCTCCACCGGGAAGAATTTGCCATGATGTCCAGGAACTGCTCACACTCAGGAAGAAGACTGCCACTAGAGACAAGACGCCAATAGTCACTGGTTACTTTCAGTTGATGCATAAGAAACTTGATGACATTTTTGCCGATGATTAAATCATCACGTTGGCCAGGCACAACAAGAACAGGCACAATGCAGGTCTCTCCATACAGTTTCATCTCAACCTCATACATACACTTGGGTTTTGTTAATGTTCCTCCACACCCCACCAGTACAACCTCTTGAGTTAAGACAGTAGGTTCTGAAAGCACATTTTCACTCAACATCTTCTGCTCTGCTTGTTCACTTAGTGTACAGGCCATGGAGCCTGAATATAACATCCCCTGCACCTGAAATGTGTTGTTTATTGTAACAGGGGTGTAGAACAGTTCATCATAAGGGCCCAGTCTTTGTATGCTTTGAACTATTACTTTGGCACCAACTGGTGCTGCTGCACATGCTTTTATGTAGTGCGTGCAACACCACTGTTGTGGGTTTCTCCTTCCTTACCTGCATATCCCCTCGCCAGATGCAGGTCTGCTAGTTTAAAGGCTGAGTGTTTTGTGCTAGAGGGGTACTCCGAGGTTGGTTAGACTGACGGTTGGGGCAGTTCTTCCTGATGTGATTAGGCTGAAAACATGCCAGGCATTGGCGTTTCTGCCTGCAGTGTACAAGGGTGGAGTGCTCTGCAGACTTACAGACACGGCAGGAGCTATGCTGGAACTGGTCAGAGGAGACTGGTTGGTGGGCAGCTTTACTCTTCTGTGAAAGTGCATTTTCAAAAAGGCTAACTAACACCTGGAGACATTTCTCATTACAAGGGGAATTTGATGATGCAGCGCTCTCATTCTGCAGAGGTGACTCTCCTGAATGACTGCTTTTCCCGGGATCATCAAGTGCTGGAAACCTGAACTGTCACTGGCTTAAAGTGCTTTGATTTGGAGAGAGTGTGTTCTTTCATTTCAAGTTGGTGGCAATCAATGTGCAACTCAAAACGTGTTAGCAAGTTAAAGTTTAACAGCCGGAGTCATCAAGATATAGCACTGGACTGGACTAGAGTTGTTCCGATTCCAATACCTATCATTAGCTTTGTTCGCTCTGTTGGCTCCGTCAGTGCAGCTACAGTCGAACTGGAGCTCATGAGCATTACTAAAAATAAGCATATACTGTGCATGTGTGTCTTTGATGTTAAAGTTTAGTGTTACTTTAGAGCCTCTTTTTGACAATCGGGAGTCATGTAAACATGACACACTGCTCGTGTTGTATGTCTACGCTCTGGCAGTGACGCGGTTTGGAGGGTCTTATATGCTGAACATTTTTTGAGTGTAAACTTTGTTATCTATTTGTTTATTTTGTCAAGTAACTGGACTTTCATTTCTTGTTACAGTTGTCCTATGAGATACAAATTTTGTGATTTCACCTACACAAACCAAGAGAGTCTCTTCAAGCACTATCTTCGGAGGCACTACTAAGCTCAGGATTGTTATTACAGTGCTTTTGAACTGTGTTGTGGTTTGGACTCTTTTAACATGTCCACACCAGTCTACATCTTTTTGTTTGTGTGCAGTCTACAGTACTTGCAGTACTGGTAG
Source organism: Mugil cephalus (assembly GCF_022458985.1). Classification (NCBI taxonomy): domain Eukaryota; kingdom Metazoa; phylum Chordata; class Actinopteri; order Mugiliformes; family Mugilidae; genus Mugil; species Mugil cephalus. The sequence goes on along the minus strand of NC_061775.1, from coordinate 240,868 downwards.
ATACTAAGAGATTTCATCCTCCTGCATATTTACTGGAATGTTGTATTTAATGTTTAAATAAACATGTTTTACTGAACTAGTATTATTTGTATTTGCATCATATATGGTAGGCTCAATAGAACAGTTTTAGTTGCCATAACTTCTCATGTTTGACAGTATTCATAAGTACCAATCAGAGCGTGCGAGGTGCAGTGTAGCATTCCCGGCTGTATGATGGTTGTACTCTTTAAGTGATAGTTTATATTGCTTTATTTATGTATTTATTTATTTATGTTAACGTATTCAATACACATTAGAACTATGAAAGAGAACAAAACAAAAGTACAGTTACACTTCCTTATGGTAGTAAACTTATCATAGCCTTACGAGATCCTGCAATAAATCATTTTTATTGAAATATTATCCACCATTCACTCTATTGTCCAGTTCCTCCGGTGTTACTTCCATGTGTCACATCTCCTTCTTTTCATATTCCCTTCTCTCTTTCTCTTCTGCTACACCCCAGTCTTCAAAATCATCAAATTCACCAAATAGGTCAATGTTAACTATAAAATCACTAATTTTTTGTCAACTGTATTGTTGTTGTGATAAATAAACTGAAATAACGTATGTTCTGTGTTTCTGTTGCCACGATTACCAAAACGTTTGAGCCAGCGCAATGATTTAGAACTGTCATAAGGTAATGGACCGGAACATCTTTGTGCACGGTAACTAGCTTTAGCTCCCATAATCTAAACCAATAGGCTCGGCTAATGCTGACTGGTGCTCCCGCTAATCAAAGCATGTTCCTACTGATATATCAAAGAATCAACGGCATCTAAATTTGAGACAGTAAATAACAACAAATATTGCGGAAAAACCTTGTGCTATTGAATCATTCTTCCTTACTTTGGTCAGACACTTTTAACATTGCAGACGCGTTTTTTCACTGAAGGCAAAGTCTGGATGTTTTGGTTCAGCGAGACGCTTTCAAAATAAAAGCCTAAATTTAACATCTGTTATAATATAATACAAAAAATAGCAACATGTTCACAAATAAATAAAGGAACATGAAAACAATATTTTTATAAAATTATTATGCTCATATTAAAAGGTCATTTATATGCAGGACCATCCATGTGCAGGACAAGATGGCTAAAATTTGCCCGTATAGCTGCTGAGAGAAGCAGCACATTTGATCGAGCAAGCTCTGAGCAGAACTCCAGTGGCTCAGCCACAGCAGATACCTGCTGCTCCATCATGTACACCTGTAATTTCATGTTAGCCGGTGTACTACTAATCCATGACTCACGTTTGCTAATCGGCTAAGTATTGTTAGCTAGCAGTAACATATGCCAGTCCGACCGCCCAAAAGTTTGACTGCCCACTTCTCTGACTATCCATTAATTCGAGTTATTCCAGTGGGTTATAGTTAGGTTTGGGCTACCAGAGAAGCGAGAGAGTATTTCTTCTAAATTTGCTTTCACTCTGTCGTCAATATCTTGGTTGGGAAGTTTGGAAATAAGTCCAACAGCTTCAATAAATTCCTCAACTTTATTTGATACATGCTCTGGGTTGGCGGGCTCCGCTTCCACATCCTCTCTATCTCTAACCGACTCCCTCGAAAGGCCCTCCATGTCTTTCTCCAGGCATGCTACTTCAGACCAAAGCAATGGATCAGACTAGATCAGCGTTAGACCCGGGTTTTTCTCTCTAACGCTGAGATATCTGCCTGTTACATTCTGACTCGACGACCTGACAGACTGTATCATTGTGAAAGCTTCAGCTCAAAAACAAGTTTTGGTCTTCTCCTATAAAGATTGATCTATCTCTCTAGTCCAGGGCCCTTATGCGCTGCATATAGTGCATACCCACTTTTTGCGCCACTGCTGTCGTGGCCTCATCAGCCAGCCCAGTCTTCATGGCCTGAAGTGCTGTTGAGCTCCATAAACCACATCTGCCCCAGTCGTCATGGCTTGCAGTTGTCCACTCCTACCTAGATGAACAATTCACCAACCTGCCCATGGTTCCTGTTATACTCACAAACTGTCACATAAGAATCAGAATCAGAATCAGAAAAAAAAATTTTTATCCCCGAAGCGCAATTAGGAGGGCGAAGAGCAGGACATACTGCTGTAAAACAGCAGATAAGGTATGACAAATAAATAAATAGAATAAATAAAGTGAGGCGTGGTTAAAAAAAAGAAAAATTAAAGTGACATTGTAGTTGAAGTGTCAAAGTAGTATTGCACAAGAGGTAGTATTGCACATCAGCTATGTGTTATATTATTAGATTCTACGTGTTTCCTTCAGCTTGATATATGTACCTATGACAGAGGTTTGTTTATCTGTTTCTCCTGTAACTGAAATCTACAAAATCTAAACTTAACAACAAAACCTAAAAAATCTAAACTAAATAAATAAACATAATGTGAATGTTTTTTTTTTCAACTTTATTTCACATCACAATTTTTTCGTACATTTCAATTTGAAACATCAATTTTGGGGGGAGGAAAATTGCTTGCATTTTATGAAAACATTACAAGCTTAGAACACATCAATAAAATAAAATAAATACAGGGGTTCACTTTCAACAGTGCTTGATAAAAGATTGCATCCTAAAAGACAAGAAACCTTGACATTTTTCATACAATTCAGTTATAGACTGGTTATCTTCCGCTAATATCTTCAGTGATATTATATCATTTTTAATTTCATTTTTTATGTTGGGTTTGCTGTTCTTCCCTTTATTCTTTTGTGATATGATACTTTCCCATAATAAGAATTATGTTCACCATCCTGGATATCCCTTTTGGCAGACCATCCATATAAATCATCACTTGAAATTTGTTAAACAAAGGATTGTTAATCCCAACATTCAACCATCTTTCTAAAAACAGCACTGTGACTAAGCAAGAGAAGAATAATTGTTCAATTGTTTCATGTTCTGTCATACAGAAAACACATGGACTTACTTCAAAATTAAACCTTTTCCTTAGGGTTTCAGCAGCAGGATAAATATTGTTTATTAATTTGAACTGCATTTCTTTTACCTTGGGTAAAATTGGCCATTTAAGATAATTACAATAAGGCTTCTTTAGTGTCACTTCATTATCTGTTATCTTTATTTTAGTTGACTTTTTGATATCATGGAACAGTTTTTCTTTAAACACACTTCCAAGTACTTTGTCGTTACATTTTCTCCCATTTTTATATAAGGCAGTTTAACAGACACATTTGAGTTTGTGAGGATATTTTTAACAATGTATTTTAGGGGAAGTGGAATAGCTCTACTGATTTGATTAAATTCTCTATGGGAGCATTTTAAATTAAATTTTCCTACAAATGAATTACACTGCAATAAGTTGCCATTTTCATTCATTGAGTCAGTTATATACAGAACGTTTTTATCATACCATTCTTGTTTAAATAAAGTCTTCCTGTTAATTGATATGGTTCTATTATTCCACAAGGTGAAACTATGCGGTGTGAAGTTGTGAGTGAACATCATCAGCAGCATTTGTTTATGGAAGTCAGACAATTTCATTGGTAGTTTAGCTATTTCAAAGTCACACCAAAATTCTAATCCTCCAGCATTTTGGAAAAGATGTTTTGGTATGTGGAACCATATGGAATCAGGTTGTGCCAAATAAGCTTTTATCCAGTTCAACTTAAATAGACCAATCATGCATTCAAAATCACCAGCTTTTAACCCACCATGTTTATAGTCTTTAAGGTAGTGTGTCTTATTTTTCCATATGAAATTAAAGATGATGGAATTTACTTTTTTAATCATTTGGGGATGAACATAAAGAGACTGACAAGGATATACTAGTTTTGATAAACCTTGTGGTTTTTTCAATAATATTCTGCCAAGAATAGAGAGATCTCTCATAAGCCAATGGTTGAGAGATTTTTTTCATAGTATCTATTTTCCTTTCAATGTTTAGTTGTTCTCTCTTATTTTTATCTTTAGATATCACTAAACCTATAGGTAGCTCTGAAGCTCTTGAAAAGATTGACATTATGTCCAAGGCTTTTTTAATTAAAGACTTATTCTTTAGAAAGATTACTGTGTCATCTGCGAATTGACTTATTTGATATTCATAATCGAATATGTCAATTCCTTCAATTTGAGGGTGCTTTACAATTAGATATGCTGGCATTTGTGTACATAAATTAAATAATTTGGGCAAAATAGGACAACCTTGTCTAATTCCACATAAAATCTTAATTTTTGGTGTCATTCCCGGGTTGAGGGAGATGTGACTGTAAATATCATTATAAAACATGTTTATGATCTTGCAGAACCAAATCCAAGTTTTTTGAGCACTGTAAACATAAAATCATGTTCTACAGTGTCGAATGCTTAGAAAAGATCTATGAATAGACTTAGACTTGGACTTGGACTAACTTTATTGTCATTTTGTATACACAGGGTGTATACAGAACCAAATTCTGTTGCATACGGCTCACGACAATGTAATATAATTACAAATCTAATAAGATAAAAGTACAATATAAAGTGCAGCAGCAATAGGAATGTATCATAATGCAAGAAGAAGAAACTGTTTTAAAAAAAAACTGTTCAAAAACTGTTCAACAGTGCAAAATAACAGTGCAAAATGGCAGTAAAGTAGTATGTTCAGTTATGTACATGTGTGAAGCGGAGTCCAGCTAAGAGTTCAACAGTTCAACAATCTGATGGCAAGGGAGAAAAAGCTTTTGCAGAACTTGGTGGACCTGCACCGGATGCTGCGGAGCCTCTTTCCAGAGCAGGGAGAACAGTCCATGGTGGGGCTGTGAGGGGTCACTGACAATGTTACGGGCATGGGACATGCAGCGCTGTGATGTGATGTCCTGAATGGAGGGAAGAGGGGCCCCGATGATCCTCTCCACACGTTCTTCCAGTCGGAGGCGCTGCAGACTTCACACCACACAGAGAGGCAGCTGTTCAGAATGCTCTCTATGGTGCTTCTGTAGAGCGTCTTGAGGATGGGTGGGGGCTTGTCCACGTTCAGGATCAGGCTGTTGTCTCTGCACCAGCCCACCAGCTGCTCCACCTCCTCTCTGTACTCCAGGTCGTTGTTGTCTCTGATGAGGCCCACCACCGATGTAATTGGTAGCGAACCTGTGGACGCAGTCAATTAATGTTTGGTAGTCAATCATATCCAGAATCAGTCGAATACGGTTGTGAATATATTTTCCCTTTATAAAAGCTGATTGATATTCTTCTACATTTTTCCAATTACATGCTTTAAGTGATTTGCATAAACTAGAGCAAGTAGTTTATAATCATCACACAGTAAGGTTATTGGTCTTCAGTTGTCTAACATCAACAAATCTTTTTTGGGGTTTTGGTAATAAGGTTATCAAACCTGTTTTCATAATAGGGGACAAACATCCTTTCTACATACATTCCAAAAAAGCGTTATATAGTAACTTTTTGATATCCAAAAATGTTTGAGGAATTCAGACCATCAATCCCTGGTGATTTACCAATTTTCATTTGTTTTAATGCGTTTTCAATTTCTATTACAGTTAGGTCTTCTTCAAGTATATGTTTGTCTTCTACATCCAGTTTTTTATGTCCTCATCGATTTCTTAAAACAATATGTCACAACTTGATTTATTAATTTTGATTGGTATAAATTACAAAAAAGAGACAGATTTCATCCTGGACTAATTTTTTATCTTCAATTATAATATCATTTGTCATAAGCATACTTATTTTTTTCTTAGTCTTTGTTTTTCAAGTCCAAAGAAATATGTTGAACTTTTTTCACCCTTTCCATCCATCTAGATCTTGATCGAATATAAAGCTCCATTTGCCTTAGCATTATACATGTCATCTAATTGAGATTGCAATGACTTTAATTCGGTAATGTTGTCTAAGGATAGTTGTGAATTAGTTGTTAGTGAATTGATTTTATCAATTAGATCCTTTTCCTTTTGTTTCCTTATATGTGACAGTTGTGACCTGTGTCAATCACTATTTGTTTGGTCTTAAAGTTAAACAATGCCTCCAACAACACACGCAGACTCTACAACATAATTGACTTCTCCTCCAAGCACCATGTACAAACCATCATTACCACACTAGATGCAGAAAAGGCCTTTGACAGGGTTAACTGGTCATTTCTCATATCAACTAAATTTGGCTTTGGGGAATCATTTATTAACTGGATAAAAATTCTATATACAGCACCTTCAGCCACTGTTATCACCAATGGACTAACTTCATAACCTTTCACACTTCACAGGGGACTAGGCAAGGATGCCCACTCTCTCCCGTCCTGCAATATTCATTGAACCCTTAGCCACAGCCATACACTAAAATTCCAACATCAAGGGAATTCAGTCGCAGAACATACACCACAAAATCAGCCTTTATGCAGATGATATCTTACTTTTCTTACAAAACCCCCACACATCCCTTCAAGAGACAATTAAAACCATTGAATCATTTTCTAACATCTCCGAATACTCTCTTAACTGGCAAAAATCCACAGTTCTCCCACTATACAGCAACAGCGGGGGTATGGCAACCCAGACACTTCCCATTCCTATATGCACAAATCACATCACATATCTGGGTATTAACATTTTCCCCCAGGCTGTCAGAGTTGCTTAGTCTAAATTACACACTATTACTGACATCAGTATCCTCAAATTCTCAGCTGGATGAACTTACCACTTTCATTATTAGGCCGTATGGCACTGATTAAAATGACAATACTTCCTAAAATAACCTATCTATTCACAATGATTCCATCTCAGCCCAGTACATCATGGTTTAAATCATCGAATCAGATTCGATTCTAACAAAATTCTACTGGAAAAATAAAATGCCAAGAATCAAACTCACAACTTTACAGAAACCAAAAACACATGGAGGACTTACCGCACCAAACCTTTATAATTACTACATGGCAAACCAACTACAATACATCCTAAAATGGATCAACCTTCATCAGTCAGACAGCACTTGGTTAGACATAGAACAGGCAACTTGCAACAACATCACTATCTCAAATCTCCTATTCCTCAGCCAGACGATCAAACAACATCAGTGTTTTAGAATGTTAACAATTTCAGCAACTCTGACAGCCTGGTGAAAATTCCATAAAATCACAAACTCATCATTGGCACCTTCCAAATTACACCATTCTGGAACAATCCCGACCTCCTCTGTAATAAAAAAAAAACACTCCACCTTCCCATATGGTCACAAAAAGGCATAACACAATTAAAACACATAATCCATAACAACACACTGGTCCTGTTTACTCACTTGGTCCAGGAGTACAGCATCAGGAGCAACCAGTTTCTAGAATATCTTCAACTCAAATCATCAAATTAAGCAAAATACAATATCAAAACCATTAACTTAGATTCACCCCCACCAATTTTGAACCTGATTAACATTCACACAAAAAAGAAAGTTCTTTCAAGAATATATCAAATCTTTTTACAATCTGACACAACTCTATCCATACCTACATCAAAATGGGAAAAAGATCTGGCAATTGCTCCTGATGCTGACTTCTGGAACCACATCTGCAGAAACATTTACTCCATGTCTAGAAATGCAAATCTACAACTTATACAATATAAAATACTTCACAGGGTTCACTACACAGGACAGAAACTGGCAAAAATGGGATCCACATCAGAAATCTGCACAAACTGCATGCAAAATGAACCAGACACTTACCTTCACTCATTCTGGCACTGCACACCTGTCAAACAATTCTGGAGCGAGGTCGCCGAATCACTTTCTGTTTTCTTGGGTTACCATATCCCCCTGTCTCCCTCCCTCTGCTTACTTGGTGACACCTCTGCGTCAAACCTGACAAACCCAAACAATAAACTGGTGGCCTTAACCATCGCCAAGAAAACTATCCTCATGAACTGGAAGTCCAAACACAACATAAACGTAACTCACTGGAAAAATCTCTTATCCAACTACATCTCAATGGAAGACTTCAATCAACAGCTTGCAAAGCTCTATCTATTTGGTCACCACTCATTTTCTCTTCACATAACAGTCCCTCATGATGCCTGAGAGCCAATTCCACTAGAAGCATCAATGTCATTACATCAAGTGTCTGCATCTTACTACAAAACATACCTGTAGCTCCACAGTTACTGTACTATATTGTTTTATGTAGATAGTATCTTCACTAATTAATTATAGTATAGCAGTGTTCCTCTCCATTTTTTTCTTTCTTTTTTTCTCCTTCCACTGCCCCTCTCCAATAATTTCTTGCTGTTGTTATTGATAATGCTATTTCCATTATTATTGTTATTATCAATATCCCAATATCAAATGAGGGGGAGGAGGAATGACATATACTGTAAATATGATGGTTACTATTACTATGACTATATTTGCGACTTGCTAATATTAAGGCCTCGGGTCCCTGTGGGGCTGCACCCGGTGGACCTTCGCCTGGGGTCTCTTCGCCCTTCCCGGCCTCTGGCCCTTCCCCTTTCTGCCCGAGACGACTCACATGCAAACAGCAAACATGGCAACCTCCATCTTGTTTTTAATGCATCACACATGCCCTGCTTTTAATGCACTACATTCATTCACAAATACAAACATACAACAACAGCAACTACAAAAAACAAAAAAAAACAAAACACGAGCCCCGGTGGGAGGGAGGCGGGGGACAGGGGCTGGAGGGTGCGGGGACCCTCAGGCCCACTGGGTCAGCAGGGGCCCGAGACACCACAGTAAAATGAATAAAAATAGACTGAATAAACAGTCTAAACATTCTAAACAGAATGTATTATTGTATTAACTGCTAAACATACAAATTATGATATGATGCACACACATCGGCGTGCGCGTGCGTGCACACACACACACACACACACACACACACACACACACACACACAAATACACATTGTTCAGATATTTTTTGTTGTTCATATCTGTATTGTGTGTACTGTATTTAAAAAATAAATTAATTAATTTAAAAAAAAAAGTTAAACCATTCCCATTTACTTGTATTACTCATGTCTAACTTTTCAACCTCCAAGATAAGAAACTTCACCTGATCAGAAAATCACTTCCAAATATTTGTAGAATTCAGAAGTTGCTTGGATGTTAATACATTTAGACTAGTCATGCAGTGGTCTGTGAGTGGAGAGGCTGATATATTACAATCTGAAATATCATTATATAACTCACATGAGATCAGTCAGTAATCTAGTATTGAACATAGACCGTTTCTTGCAGAGTTATACCATGTATATTGAACTAATGTTGGATTCGATGTTCTCCAACAATCTATTACATTTGATGTTGTACATAAAGACAGTACAGTGTACACAGGTTGAGAATTCCTATCACTTTATCTGAAATATATGTTGTTTTCCATTAATTTATAAGTTGACTTAATGTTGCATACAAGTTTGTAATAATTGCTTGGTTGTTAAAACCATAAACACATATTAAAATGTAAGGTTTGTTGTTTATCTCCACTACCACCATTAACCAGTGGCCTTCAGTATCTTTTTTATGATCAATTATGCTGCCTGGTAATCTATTGAATAGTACCATGACTCCTGCTGAGTGTGAATGTTCCATGTGTTCCATGTGATGTTCCATAAGATCATCAGCTATATGCTATATTACTAGATCCTACATGTTTCCTTCAGTTTGATGTATGTATCTATGACAGAAGTTTGTTTATCTTGTTTCTCCTGTTCTTCTTTTCTCTCTATCTTCCCTGTTTCTACTTGACTGGCCTTTGGTAGATGGGTCCCTCCATATGAGCTGGGTTCTGCTCAAGGTTTCTTCCTGTTAAAAGGGAGTTTTTCCTTGCCACAGTCGCCCTCAGGCTCCTCTGGAGGTTGCAGACTGGTTTTTGTGAAGCGTCTTGAGACAATTTGTATTGTTATTGGCGCTATATAAATAAGATTGAATTGAACTGAATTTCATCTGGCTTCTTGCACTTTGGGCCACAGCTTAGCACGAGCCTCACGATAATCCTTTGAGAAGTCCCCCTTGAACTGAATGTTCATCTCTCTGCATACTCTCGCCTCTCTTGATCTCTTCCATACTTCATTTTGAACAGTTTGCAAGGCAAACTGGATGATTACAAGTCTGGGCATCTTGTTGGTAGCTGCATCGTTCTTCTTTCCCAGGTGGTGCACTGTGTCTACTGACTCAAATAGTTTCTCCACTGACAGCGGGATTATTCTTGTAAGGATGCCGATCACAGTCTCTCTTGTATTCTCTTTGTCTTTTTCTGGGAGGCCCATCAGTCGAAGATCCCACCTTCTCTTATATCTAGCGTGCTCGAAACAAATCTGCTTCAGTGAGGCATTTTCTTATTACAGCATAATTCATTTCTTCTTTCATTTTGCTTATGTCTTTTTTATTTTCTCTCACTGCTTGTGTGTTAGCTTCCATTCGACTTTGAAAGTTTTTCAGGCTGTCATCTTGTTCATCAAATCTCTTTATCAGAGCTTGAATTGCATTTAAGATGGTTTCATTTGTAATGTCATCCGGCTGGTTTCTCTCGTTTTGCTTCCTTGGTTTCATTTTTTTTTGTGATTTGGGCTGGGCAGTGGTGTGTGGCCATGAAGCATTTTCCGGTTTCTTCAAGTTCCTTTTCTTCACATGCCTCTCACAGGGCCATCAGGTCATAGTCGTGGTCTGGTAGCATTGGAGTGTTACTCGCTTTGCTAACGTTCAACGGCCATCTCTTTATATGTTGTAGAAAGAGCAAAAGTGGTCAGCCTCGAAAAAGACAAAAAACGATTTTAAAACTTTAATGACAGAGCCTGCAAAATGCTGCCGCTCATTCCGGCATCTTAAATTCTGGTGAATTTTGATTAGCACATATATGCTCTGGCTGCCTCGTGTCCTGCTAGCAAGCGCTAGTGCTAGCTACAGTAAGTAGCGCCTATCTTGTTAACAAGCTAGCAGCTACAGCCACAGTAGTCATGGTTGTTGTGAAATATATCTGAGACAAAGCAAGGAAAATACACAATTTTTTTGGCGATTTTAGATTTTTTTAAATTCTACTGCTGAAAATGTGCCTTGCAAGACCAAATGCATGGCCATTGCGAGGTAATAAAGGAAGCCTGGCTCAAGTTATACAGTTGGCGGAACCTTACTGGAATCCTCAGATTATGTGATGAAAATTATTATGTGATATGAAGCTGCAGTAATGGTTGAGTACTTTCATGTAACTCGTGTTTCCTATATTTGTTTCCTGGGATAGATGAAGTGAAAAATGTCAAGTCCCGTCCACCTGAGAATTGTTTTTGGTGGAGATGATGACAAATCCAAGGGTCTGACACCACATAAAAAATCTCCCACCTCTGATCATTTTTTATATTAAAAATCAACCGTTTTCAGTCATTTTGTTTTCCAAAAAAAGTTTATCTGATATACTTTTAGAGCAGTTGTTTATAGAGGACATTTATGTCCCTAAGGGCCTAAGAGGGTGTAAAATTGAAAAACTGAAACTAACAAAAACTAAAAATGCATCAAAATCACCTTTGTTAGTAATCTTTGATACATCCAAGGGTCTGATACCACGTAAAAAGTCTCCCACCTCCAGTAATTTTTTATATTGAAATCAGCCATTTTCTGTCATTTTTTTTTCAAAAATCCAGTGAACGCTTCATTAAATTGCCAATAAAGGTATTAAAAACCAAAGAGAAAATACAAAATTTAATATTTTTGAAAAGACCTAAGGATATCTGTAAGATCTGTGCAAAAAATATGAAAAAAATGTCTATCTGATTTATTTTTAGAGCGGTTGTTTATAGATGTCCCTAAGGTCCTAGGAGGGTAGTTTTTTGAAAGGGTACCAGAGGGTTAAACTATTAAATTATTATTCTGCTCCTCTCTTCACTTCTCTCTGCTTCTGTCCTCACTCCTCTCTTTGCTCCTTCTCTCTTCACTCCACCCTCTGCTCTTCTGGACACACAGAGCAGCTAATGAACGTAGCTAATGCTACTTAGCAGCTAAAAACATACTGTTAACGTTAGCTTGAGAAGCTGTAGCATTTATTAACTGACAAACTCAGACTTCCTGCTAATCTTTCTGTACGCTGCTGTATGAATATAAGGAAAACACTGAGATGGTTACAAACAATGTCTTAAATTGGAAATATTTAATATTCCTTCTTTTGCAGAGGGACAATTTTGAGCTGATGAGAGACTGTGTCATTAAAGGTCTGTGTGTCTACTTCAATGAGAACAGCATCACACTGGTCAAGGAATACTTGGTTAGTAATAACATTTTATTGTAAGCTTTCAGTATTTATTTTGCAAAGTTTTCTTTATTTTATAGTTTATTTCATTTCATATTTTTTCACCATTAGAACATCAACGCTGAAGAAGCTAAGAGAGAGGTTGCACAGACCACCATGGGGATTTATTTGATTCGCCCAGAATGTGCCGAGGAAGAGGACGAGCCAGAGGATGTTGGAGACAAAGAAGTCCATGAGGAGAGAAACAAAAAAGCAAAATAAAGATTTGCAAAAAAAATGGTGTCTGTATTTCTGTCATGTTTAAAGTTTCCTTAGCTAGTCGGTTTGGAAAAACTCATATGTTTACATGTAATGTTCTTAAAAGTTTTAAGGTGTTCAATTTTTTTGTTTGTTTCTACATTTGAATTTTTTAATTGTTTTATTGGGGAGTATTCTTTGGCCCCAATTTGGTGCTTATTGTTAATAAAGAAACTTTTTCATCTTGTTGCTTGTGTATGAGATGCTTGAATTATCAGGTTTATGTAAAACTTTGCTTTAACTTTATGTGTAATATTGAATAAACTCAAGGTTTATGTAAAAGTTCACTTAAAGTTTATATGTAGTAAGTAAATGTACACATTAAGGTTATGTAGACATATGCATTAATATTATTTAATTTATATTTTAAATGAAGAAAAACATTGCTTTTAATATGACCTTTTACGTTCAACTTATATAACAAAATTGCATGGAAAATTTACATGTAATTACATTACATAAAACCAACGTTTTTGGTTTAATTATTTTATTGAGTTCTGCTCAAGGTTTATTCCTGTTAAAAGGGAGTTTTCCTTGCCACTGTTGCCCTACGGCTTGCTCTGGAGGTTGGAGACTGTTTTTTGTAAAGCGCCTTGAGACAATTTGTATTGTTATTGGTGCTATATAAATAAAATTGAATTGAATTGAATTGAATTGAATTGAATTGAATTGAATTGAATTGAATTGAATTGAATTGATAATGCTCATGAGGATATGGTACCTCAGTGTTTTCCAACACTATTTTTTACGCAGAGTGGGTAGGAAGTATGCAAGACAAGATGAGACACCTGTATGAACAGGTAGCACCAACTTTCAAGACTTGAAACATCTTTTAGTTGTTAACTTTCACCATTTACCTTTGTACAATTTCAATTTATTCATATTCATTAGGGTGTAGTGTAATTTTAAAGTCTGTGATGTGCTAAAAAGAAGATGAATGAATAAGATGCATGCTGAATGACTTTGATGTCATGTTTGATTATAAGGTTATGATTGAATTACAATGATATGTCTGATCAGAATGTCATTAGCTTGATTACAACATTAAGTTTGATATGATGCCTTCACCAGACATATGCTACTAGAACACAAAGGGAGAGCACTGTAACCAAAAATGTATCTACTGTATTCCTCACAAGAGCACGTATCTATGTAGAAGATAGTTGCACTTATTACACTTGGTAAAATTTAGCTTGTTTGCAATAAACTTGATTGTTTTAAAGAAATTGAGCTAAAGAGTGGACTGGAAGATAAGGATGTAAAATGAACGGGAGTAACAGTGTAAAACTGGGAGCCTAGGGAAGTTCCAAAACTTCTGACGCAAATGCAGGTGTTTGAACCTGAGGAAAAAAAATAGAAAAGGGATTTGGAGTAGATCACGATGCTCCAGAGCTATGTGGCATACCTGGCATCCCAGGCCATGCGGCACATCTGGCATCCAATGCCACATGGCTCACTTCGCATCCCAGGCCATGTGGCACACTTGGCATCCCAGGCCATGTGGCTTATCAACAGTGATGAAGACAATTTCTAAGGGTATGACTGGTTAAAATAAGGGGCTGGTGAGGGTTTGCCCCATGTAGGGGATGGACAAGGGTGTGACTTGTGACATCCCAAAGGTATAAAGATGAGGACAGTAGCCCTCGCACCTCAGAGTGGGGTTGTGGTGACCATTTTTTGTCCTGTAATGCTGCTCTTCTTTTTTGCTGGCAATAAAGATCACTGTGGTGCCTTAGACCACTTAGACTCCTGATGATTTTTTGAGACTCCAAAGAGAAGTTATCTCCAGGGTGAACTGAACATCTTTCAAGGACTAAGTTTTACAAGGGTCTCCTATTTCGGAATAATTTGACACAACAAGGGACACGGGGCAATGCCCGAGTCACTGGCCTCTACAGCAGTATATATCAAAACGTGTGGTTTGATCGGGATCAGTATGCTATTACTTTTCTTTATGAAATATGAATTTTCGGGGAAAACTGCAGAAAATTTCCCATTGAAATTAATGGGACAGCCAGAAAAAAAGAAGCAAAAAAGAGAGTTTTTCAAAGGTGTTACGGTCTGCGCGGTCTTGCATTTATGTTGCGCTTTTCCAGATGCTCAAAGCGCTTACAATTGTATTGTGTGCATTATTCATTTGCTCAAAAAGTCATACCCTGGTGGTGAATGGAAACGTGGCGGCCAGTTTGCGCCTACAGCCTCCGCCCACCACCTACATCACTTACTTGCAATTGTACACCAGGGAGCATACGCCTGGGGGCAAGGTGGGTTAAGTTTCTTGCCTGAGGACACAACTAAGGGAACTAAGGACAGATTAGGGATAGGGCGAACCGCCAACCTTAACCTTTTGGTTACTGTACGACTGCTCTACCTTCTGAGCTACTGCTGCCTACTGACAAGTTACACTTTTCCATTTTGTGGGTTAACTGTGCTAAATGTGGATCAACTGTATTAAATGTATGCTAACTATGCTAACTGTAAGCTAACTGTGCTAAATGTGGGTTAAGTGTGCTAACTGTGGGTTAACTGTGCTAATTGTGCTAACCGTAGGCTAATTGTGCTAAATGTAGGCTAAGTGTGCTAATTCCCATGTTGACAGAGAAGGTACTGCCTGCAGTAGTCCCCCGTGGCCCTTTCAAAAATTTCCCAGAGGGAATTTTCTAGTTGGACTGCTCAATAATTTCAATAAAAAAATGGAAAAGTATAACTTGTCTTTTTGTATGAAGAGTGAATAGATGTTACTCAATCTGCTACATGTGACTAATCAATGATGTGTCTGGCTTAAGAGAAAACCAATGATCTTCAAAAATATGTCACACTGTAGCTCATTTGGACAGAGCTACACCTTTAAAAACATACTTATGATGGCAATTTAACTTTGTTTAACACTTTTACTAACAGTCAGACATGGGGAAATAAATGGCGTGGGTCAAGACTAACACGCCTAAGTGTATTTCTGTGGAAATAGAGCCCAGTAAATCTGAAACTATGCACAAGGGTCATGTGCATATTTCAGTATTTCAGTTTCAAGATGGTCACGTTGCCCTGAACCAACACATTGTGCCCTTTTCTCTGGGGAAACTTTTTTTTAGCAAGGGCTGAGTGCTGTTTGGGTCAACCTGTTTGTTGGCCATACACTCTCAGACCCCACAATGCTTTGCTAAAAGCCAGAGGTCTCTCAGGTTGAGCTGCTGGAAGTGACCACTGACCAGGCCCCAAAATACAGATGACACAACACCTGTCTTGTTATCGTGGTGGCACACTGAAAGTGGACCCAGCATGTTGGACTGTGATACACTGCAAGCACAGTCTAGTAGTCTTCGCCCTCAGACCAGAGTAAATAAACACAACCAGCTACACAAACACATTGACTGGAGCTGGGAAAGCCCATGCACAGCCTGCCACTAAAGGAAGGCATATAAGTAGAGAGGGCTTGTTGGAGCTAATGTTGCAATATTGCTTTTTACAAGGAGTTGTTTTTAGGTCCATTAAATGAGAAGTAAAAAGCAATGTTTGCTGATTAAAACATATAAAATGCTGAAACAAATTAAAGACTGCTGCTGTAAGGGCTGCAAATGAAAATCCAATTCAACCTACTACCTTTACAGTTATCCAGTTGTTTTTTAGACTTAGACAGGCTTTAATGATACACGAGGGTTTGTGCTACACGTCCATCAACTGTCATGATTGTCTGTCTGTATCATGTTTTGAGTTTCCTGTTTTATTTTGTTAAGTTTCTTGATTTCCTGTCTGTGTTTCGTCACGTGTACCTTGATTGCTTATTGGTTTCTCCCTGTGAGATTGCCCTGATTTGTCTCACCTCTCTCGTCATCCCTCTGCCTGTGTGTATTTATAGCCATGCCTTCCCTTTGTTCTCTGTCGCATCGTTGATGTTGTCCATGATTTTGCCATGCCATGTTTTTTTTTCTCCAAGCCACGTTCATATTCTAGTTTTGCTTTTTGCCTTTTTGCCATCATGCCACCACTGCAGCACCCTTTGTTGGTTTTCTGCTTATCATTAAATACCCCTTTCCCTGGTTCCCTGCCTCATCGCCTTTTTTTGCCTGCATTTGGTTCTCACCTCTCTTACCTCCTCACTTCGTGACACAAACTGAATACATGTTTGAATCTTAGTAGCAATCTTATTTCTACTCATGTGTTTACATAACTTAAAATGACATTTTATCAGTCTGCCTACCCCTGACAAATTTCAGCCGAATAATAATCTAATTGTGTAAGACTGCGTGGAATTGTTTTTGTCAGACAAGGCCTAGTGAGTTTGCACTTGGACATTATGTAATAGTAATAGTTAGTCAGTTGGAACAGGGGAATAATATAGCAAAGCTATTTAAACCTCTTCGTTTTTGATGCATGTAATGAACCTTCCTTTGAAAAATATGTTATGTTTCTAATCCACCCACAGTAAAGTGACATGAGGTTTGCTGTGTAAGGTCTGAAGTGTCCTGGTATTGCATTCAAAACTTGACAGCAATGAACACTGTAAATTGTAACTGTCAACTTTCTTTAAACAAAGAATAGCAGATGTTATTTTGAACACTGGTGGAAAGTTACTCACTCAATTAATTGATGTACTAGTATACAACTTTGAAATACTTGTACTTCACTTGAGCATCCAATTAATTCTGTAATGAGTTATTTTGATTATACACCGATCAGGCATAACAATACTGTGTAGGTCTCCCTTGTGCCTCCAAAACAGGTGTGACATTATCACATCAGATAATGGACATGGGCCTTTTGATGATGTCCTGGGGTGTCTGGCAACAGAGTGTTATTAGTGGGGGGCCTTGAGGGGAAAAGCCTCTGTGGATCAGACTTGCTCCAGTGCATCCCTCAGATACCAGATCAGTTTGGGATCTAGTGAATTAGGAAGCCAGGTCAACACCTTGACCTGATCTGCTCTAGGTGGATGGTACCATTTTAAGTAACATCTAGGTCCAAAAATTTCCAAAAGTTTCCGAGCAGAACACTGTATTGTCAGAAGTTGGTCAATGTTTTTCACTTCTCTTGTCAGTGGTCATAATGTTGTGCATGTCTTTTGTTTAATAGTGCCTCCCAGTTGCTGTTTTACTATTTTCATTTGAATAAAAAGACAAAGATTTCTGTCACAAATGTCTTCACTCCTTCTTATTTTGCTGCTGAGGCCAAATCTTTAAAGCATCAAGGTCAGACATAAAATCGATAAAAAAAAAAAAAAAAAAATGGATGGATAACATGCAAGTAGGAGATTACTTCTATACCAGAATAGTCATTTTAATGATAGAAACATATCTTTGTCTGTTTGTAAACAAATGAACACACTGATGTTTATTTAGCTATAAGAACAGTAAATAGTAAAAATGTTTGGACAAATGTCTGAAAATGTACATTTTTTGGCACTGCCGTCTTAACCACGATCACAGTCCATACCACTTGCACATTGGTCAACATTGTGACACATTACTTTTTCTTTGTCATGTGTCGTTCTTACATACAAAACATGTCTTCATATCTATAAAGTTTGATCAATTACAGTAAATTACAATTTACTGACGTGGTGGAGTCCATATCATTTAAACCTATGTGTCATTCATACCTTGAATGACACACCCTCACATATGGGCTGCTTAAGTCAAATTAGGGTGTGATTTGTGAAATCACCTACATGTGTTTGGAGTGCCACACAAGGCATAGGATATGTCACATGTCACAACCCTGACCCAGTGGGACCGGTTGGTCCAGATAAAGCTGTGTATTAGTGCGTGTGCAATGCAGTCTGTGCATAACCTACGTTGTAAAAGTGGAAGTTAAAACTCTACTTCACCCCAAAACTAACATTTGTCATCGGCTTCTTTACCTTTTTTCTCTCACTACCGGGTTTTGACGTTATCCGGAAGTGACGATGTCAAAACTATTTTTTTTTAGCCACGGAAAATTAATTTAGCAATTTTTAAATTCTTGTCATCCTTGACAAAACAGCCGGTAATGAAGTTAAATATTTCTGGTGCATCTGATAATTTAATTAAAATAAAAGAAACTAGTTTGACCTCCGTACCCATGATGCATTTCGCCCTTGCCATCTTGTCTAGTGGTTGGTTAGTAAAACGGCAGCCAGCTAGGAGTTAGCTGTCTGTTAGCTTACTGCCGCCGTGGTATAGTGGTTATCTGTCAGCTAGCTGCTAGTAGTAGCTGCCAAAGGTGAGCTGTCCACACGGCGAGAGTCTGACTTTGCCGATTTTGAGACGTCTGCCCTGTACGCGGCTGGATTATACATTGTCTTGAAATTTGTTTACATCATGATGTTGTACATGCTGTTACCGAGGTAAGAAAAACCAGCGAACACGCTAACTTGGCTAATTGGTGAGCCATACATAATTAGGAGAGAGGAACGGACTTAGAGACCGGGCCCACCTCAGGCGAAAGTACTGGTGGCAACTGGTGAACAAAAACTTTGACAAAGGTCTGTTCGCAACTCCGCCGGCGGGGCACAGCGAAGGCCGGGTGTTGGAGAGGCCGGAGGAGGAGACAGTCTTTCATCTCCGTGCTGTCAGCTGACAACGCGGGACATTTCGGAAGTTTCGCATGGTCCGGCCTTGGTTGTGACATTTCTGGACAAGAGAGAGAGAAAGTGGAGCAGGATGGAAATGTCCTGTCACGGTACGTGCCTGTATAACATCCTTAAACTGTGAATTACTTTGCAAGACATTAGAGCAGCACTTCGTTTCACCTGGGAGCTGACAGACTTGACTCAGATCGTTAACATGTCAAAAATGCCAGCAAAGAAAAAAAGTTGTTTCCAGATCACAAGTGTCACACAGGCTCAGGTGGCAGCCAACAACATCCCAGATGACACAGAGAGCTTGGAGGATCCGGACGAGTCCCGGACAGAGGACATGTCATCGGAAATATTTGACGTTTCTCGGGCAGATCTTGGATTGTGTGACAGGAGTTCATCCGATGAGGAAACCTTAAACAATGGAGACGAGTCCTCAGAGGTGCAGCCTCACATGGATCCTGTTAATGGAGGACTTCCTTATAAAGGTACAGGCAGTGACTGTGTCACCCCACATAACGCAGGAGGAAGGGTGTCCGTGCCTGCTACCGCTCATTCTTTTGTTCCAAGCCCAACTAGCAACGCAGTTCCTACTGCCATTGTATCTTCAAATGTGGCTTACACAGCTCCTGTGGGTACCAGTTGCAGTTCCCGTTTCAGGGTCATTAAACTTGACCATGGTACCGGAGAACCCTTCAGACGGGGAAGGTGGACATGCACTGAGTTCTATGACAAAGATTCAGATTCAAATGTCAGTCGGACTGTGGATAGCATAAAGCCAACTTCATCCATTGATCGTAGTCTTGACAGGGACAGTGGATTAGGGGCCACGAGCAATTGTCTCATTAGCAGCAGCACTTTTTCTGCACAGGCTTTGGAGAACATGGATAGTGGCTACCCTGTAGATAGTGGACACCCCTCCCACTCTTACCCCTCAGAGTCTCTGCAGCAAGGCTACAACTTGTCTCCTCAGATAGGGAGCGGAGCAAGTGCCTTCAAGCCCACAGGGTATACAACGTTATCATCACAGCTACCACAGGCTCAGGTTAATATGCAGCCTGTTGCTCCTCAGACCTTCCTCTCTAACAGCCTCAATGGTGTACACCAGGGTGCCATGCAACAGAAGTCTCCCATTATACCACCCACCACGCAGGCTCAGCCGTTTGCGTATTCTACTCATCCTGACTATCAGCTCCATTTCGGCTCAAACACTCAGAACCTTCCTATGACTTCCCTTGCTGCAGGGCCTCCAGCCTACCAGGTACCCTTACCTCTTCCCCCTGCTGGTCCAGGAGCACAGGGGCTGAGTGGAGAGGCAGCCATGGCCTTCCTTCCAGGAAGTGGACAACAGCAGCCAGTCAGCGAGACTCAGCCTTCAGGAGGGTTAGACATTGCTCCTGCACCTTCCGTCACCAATGCCACTTCCCACAGTGGTGGTCAGAATGTGCCTGCCACAGTGCCCAGTTCAACCAACCACCCTCCAGCTGTTCCAGGTCAGTTGCTTGGTACAGGAGGACATGTCCAGTTCCAGGGGGCTCATGGAGGAACTGCAACAGGCTTTTCTCTTGACTTTGTCAAGACTGATGATAGTAGGCAAAAGACTGATGCTCTACCTCAGCACACTGTCCGCATCCTGCCTGGGAAAGATGGTGTAAAGCCTCTGATCGGCGAAGGCCTCAACTTGCCAACACCTACTGTCAACAGCCTGTTTGGCATCAGTATTACCATGGATGTGGATGATGACAGGTAAGAGGACATAAAATATGGGATATTAATATTGTTTACTGTTATTCAAACTTTTAGCAATCAGTAAGGCAAAAATACAGAATACAAGATATATATATATATACACACACACATACATATTATTTGTTGTCTGAGATCATGAATCATGAGGGGAAGCAAAACTAAAGGGTCTCTACTGGAGCAGCAGTTAGTTGTTAAGTTAAAAACATGTCTAGTTGCACCTTTGCCTTGATACTATGCACACTTGTGTGTTCATACTCAACACACCTTTCCTTTTACCAGTGTCCAAATAAAACAGTTATAATTAAAAGTGTTTGGTTTCACTCAGAATAATAACACAAAACACAATTTTTTTGTTGTGTTATTTTTTGTGTTATGTGGATAAGAAGGAATGTGAGGATGGAAGGCAAATGTAAAGTGGTAGAGAATGGAGGAATTTTATGTCTTTGTCATTAATAGGCAACCTACAAAATGCTGGACTGGGATTTGTCTCTTTAGACACCTGCAGCCTCCTCCCTCAAGCTTCCATTCAGCCATAGAAAGTATTACTCTATGGGCTTCTTAAAAAGCCCTTGGATAACTTATAACACACAGCTCCCCAAATGTAAGCATTTGATCTTCATTATTTACTCTGTTTAGGAGAAGTAGTAGATTATTGTGACCAAAATTATAACTGTTATCATTATTATCACAGTATTGTTGAAATGTGCTCAAAATGTTCACAAATTTTATATATATATGTATATGTGTATATGTGTATATATATATAGACACACACACACTGAAATCATATAACTAAATTTATGCTGCACACCCACACTGTAAATAAATGAAAGGCAAATTTATTGTTATTATTATCTAACTGAGACACACACACATTAAGGTTACTCCTGTAAAAACAAAACACGTTTCAACTTTTCTTTTAGGATTTGTTTTTAACGCAGAAAGTTTTCTTCTCAAAATTTGCCGCATCTATGTTGGGCTTACTCTTTATTTGTTGTTTATTTTAAGGATCCCCATTTGAAGCATATTCGAATACTCATATTCGAAGCGAACCAGAACTACTGCAGTGGAAACAGACCAAACATGCACAAATAATTCGTACACAGCGGACACACGTGTTGCTCTGCTTCTGTATGTGTTATATCAATAATATGTAATTTTAAAGGACATTTTAAAACTGCAGTTTCCTTTATTACAAACTATAGGAAAGTTTGACTATGACATTCTCCACTATTCCCAAGTCCCTACATCATGTACTAACTAACTAACATGCAAGTTAACTAAGTTAACTTACCTTGCACTCGCTGTGTAGTGAGGGTGGTGTTCATGGAGATGGAAGTGTTACCTGTGCCGTGCAGGTGCCTTCCACCATGTTTTCAGAGCAAACTGCGTGTGCTCACCGGCGTCTGAGGGAGTTGAGTGCTGCTGCCGGCCGTATCACCGTGAATTATTATATACTAACGTCAAGGATTGTACCGCGGTTTGTCATGAAAATAAATAAAATAAAAAAAAAATACACACACACACATATATATATATATGAAAACTAAGCTATATATATGGTTAATAAACACAAAGAACCGCAAGAAAGAAGGAAAAATATATTTCTGTTCTAAGGTGAATCAAGCATCTCTGGAATTTCAAAGCTAACATACATGCTAAAATCAAATGTACCTTTAAGTTTAACCAAAAAAAAACCACCTTGGATATCATAATGTAGAGGGAACAAACTTGTCCCATATGCAAGATTTGCAAAAAAGCCCATGGCTAAAGATGGCAACACCATAAATTTATTCCACCACCTGAAGTACAACCACAAGCCAGGGTAAGACAACATCCAGCTAATAAGTCAGCAGAAAGCAGTCCCATCCTCTGGTCATCCTCAGACGTCCCTGATTTCTGGGGACAGTCCTCGTTTGGTGCTGACCCAACCAAAACGTACTGTGAAGGAATCACACCTTGGGGGCCATAATTAGGCGGCTTGTGGCCCGGGGCCTGCCTATTGAAGGCACACATGCACACATGGTAGAGATGGCTGACATGATGGCCTCTTTCTGTCCATGTTGCACTAACCTCGTTTTTCCACTTATGTTGTTTGACGTTTATTATCAGAGGTAGCATATTCATATTTCTGATCAATAGGGATGTGGCCCATCTATTGTATCTATGGCAGTATTATGGCAGTTGCAGTTATAGTTCTGATTGAAAAGGGATATGATACAAAAATATTCTGGCAAACCAGACAACTTCTTAGTTTTTAATTCCGTGCTTTCATTTAAACTTTGATTACTAAAGAACAATACTACTTAAAGTAATTCTGACTATTGTGATAGAAACTTAAGAAACTTGGCTTTCAAAAGAGACCAAGAGATGAGCTCCAAAATGTTCATGAATAGCTCTCATTTTACTTTGGGTATGTCCTAAATAGGTGTTTTTTGTAAAAAGGCTGAAATGATAAGAGGTTAATAGCTTACTGGTTAAACTTTCACATAATCATCGAACTTCATCTTCACTATATTAGGTGTAGTGTGACAAACATATCATTTAGAAATTCTGAACAAGTTCATATGATGGAAGACCTGTTTATTTTTATCTCTCTATCTCTTGTTTGACTCTGCATGGAAATATTTATTCTATTTATATTGTTACAGTACAGCACTTGACCCAAGCATGAAACTGGCCTAGAATATACAATATGTTTTAACCTTTTTTTCATTTCTGAAAACTTCATTATAGAAGGTTTCATAGTGACATTTTCTGTTTTCCCAAAAAAGTTTTCTAATCTCCAATATGCACCACACTTGCTACACTGCATCCTGGAGAATGCAACAGCTCTTTGAACAAATCTGTCAGCAAATGAATCACATAATTCCTGTACTAGTGGAATGTTTGAATCTTTCAAGTTCTCTAATGAATGTACAAGTACTACAAATCTCAACTTTAAACTACTTTAAGTTTATTCGTTGCTGCTAGTTGCTGTATTGTTTTTTTGCAACTTTTGCCTTTTATGAAAAACTTTATATATGCACATATATACACGTACATATTGAAATTTGGTAAACCTCAAACATTTGTGAGTGAGGTTGTGGGGCCTAGAAGCAAGTTGGCAGTCATATGCATAATTTTAACTATAATCAGTTGTTATTAAAATGCCTTGTTAACTCAACATTCTTGTAAATCTCTGTCAGGAGAGAGAGAGAAAAAAAACTTATTTCTAAGGACACACCCCAGTATGATGGGATGCAGGGTTTTTAAGCCTTTTCCTCTTGGCAATGGTGCATTGTTTTGCATACGAACTTGGTCTTGGGATTCTGTTCCAAGTATCATTGTTATGTTTTGAATTAGTGTGCTTCACAAAAGTGAAACAAAGCATTGTGGGGGTGGAGTTATGAGATGACAGTGATTTCCCCTCAGCTTGGATTGGTGGGTAGCCATGCTCAACATACTGCAGCTTTGACAAATAAAGTAATGAAGCTTCCCCTGGGATGAAGTGGCTCCAGTAGGAGCACCCTATGTACTCTCCCACCACTGTTTATGACACACTCTTGCTTTCGATTGGCTCTTCTCTGTCAGTTTGACCCTCCACTGCCCTCTCCTCTCAGCAAAACCATTGCTTACTTCTTTCTTTTGAGGCATTCCTTAGAGGCCGAGTCATTTTGGGAATCTCTTTAGATTTTAAAAGTGTGGGCTAAAAATGCAGGTTTACTTCAGATGAAGCCTCAGAAGTTGAGTTACTGAAAGATTAACTAACTGTAACTTTTGACACAGTCCGTAATATTGCAGCCATAGAATGTCTTGCATAGGCGGTGAGAAGGTAGATTGTATGGCCCTAGGTTAAGCACCTGCAAGACTTAAAGAAACAAAATGGTCCCACCTCATACGGTAGGGCTGGGTGCTATGACCAAAAATCTATATCATGGTATTTTTCAAAATTCTGACGGTATCATGGTATTTTTTGTCATGAACAATTACAAGTTCACAACATGTTCTAAGATGAAATACAGGGACATTTACAGCTTTGAGATAAAAAACAAACAAAAAAAAAAGAAAAAGAATTAAATGTTATCAAGATGAACTAAAGAAACAAAGACAATTATGTTTTCATTTTAGCATATTTATTCATATTTAAACCAGGGCTCTCAAGTTTTGAATTTAGTTTGGAGTGAGTTGAGTTTTTACTGGATGTGGGAGGAGGCTGTTTAAAGACAACCAACCATAATAATAATAATAATAATAATAATAATAAATTAAGTGATGACGTGATTACCAGATTCTTGAGTGCACATTTTCACGCATGTCTGTAATGTCAATAGCAACGCGACTGGCTACTGTAATAACTATCGCTGTAGTCTGTGCGCAGCGTTTGATTTTTCTCATTCACAAAACTTGTAGTCACCCTAAAAAACCCACAGAACTAGCAGGGTACCTTTTTTGGAACAAGTTCTTCCGTGTCTCCATGGTCTTCTTGTTCTACCGCAAAATATACTTCTTCACCACCAGACCGATCTCTGAAGGGCAGAGATTTTTGTTAATTTTTTTTTTTTTTTTTAAATCAAACTAATCAAATGTGTTGTTACACGATCGTTTATGGAATGATCTTTTGTGTTGAATTCTGCTGTCGATACCATTGGGCGATACCCACAACATGCAGGGAACATGAAATTTTCTGATAATACTGGCACTACACAAATAAAACACAACACAATTGTGGTCAAACACAATGCCAGTCTGAAACATAAAATATGCAGGGTCATGTGCTCTGAAAGTGCAGCTTCACTTCCAGTTGCATTTAGAAGACAACAGGTGCTACGTGCTTTTGAAACATAAGAGACAATTATTGTCTCCTGTGTTTAGTTTGTGTCAAAACGGTTGCACAATAAAACATGAATTTAAAACATTATAGTTTCTGAATTTATTATCAAAGTAGTTATCAGTAATAAAGTGAAAATCAGAGGAAATGTGAATATTTACTTTGCAAATCGATTTACTGTGTGCCCACTAAATTTTCTGCTTGCGCCCCTAAACTTTTAAGGTGAGGGTCACTGTGCCCCTAGTAAAAAAAATTTAGACTGGAGCTCTGTCTATTCATCATTTAACCTTAAGTCTGGGCCAAATGTTGGTGTTTCTTTCAGTTTGTTTCCTCATTGTCCCTTTTCCTGTTGACTATTTTCCTCAGTCTTAAGAAGACTGTTAAAGCTTTTATCGCTGATTTATGGATATTTACTTTGCAGTATGTTAGAAACATTTGCCCTTTGTGTGAATGTTATTTGTTAACTTGGACATTTATTAGTGTTGACTCCAGCAAGAGTTTTGGCCCAGTGTTGCTCATGAGCTTGAAACGGACAGCAAATTGTCACATGACTTTTGTTGGTTTGAGAATAATGAAAATTAGATCAAGAAATACCTTTATATTTATAAAACTCACCTCTATTGTTGGTCTATGTTGTAGCACCTCCTTCTATTTTTACGTCTTTGCATTTGTTAAAGTTTTGACACAAACGGGGAGGGAGTGAAGACAGACGGGCAGGGATGAGAGTGTCAAGTTTGTGATGAGTCACGTGTTTGTGTATTGGTTGTAGTTTGGTTGCCTCAGCCCCTGGAAACAAAGCAGAGATAGCTGACCTGCTTGAACTTCCAGGCGACATATTCCCAGAGGCCTGAATGACTGATTGTAGGCTCATCCACTGACTTGCCCTCCTGTCTCTCCCCATCAAATGCGACTGCTCTGTCTCTCCATAACATCTGCTAAATGACATCACTACTAATCTTTTCTGGTTTAATTAACAGGGAGAGCTGTACTTTTGTTAGAGGGCCCAGGTTATACTCGTGGAGCTATTACTGGTTTTCCACTAATTTGATAATTTTGCCAGCATCAATACAAACTTCAAACTTTATTTATATAGCATTTTTCATACTAAGAAGCATCCCAAAGTGCTTTACATAAATAAAAACATAATTACAACAAGAAACAAAATCAAGAAAACACCATCACATATGTACACATAGACACATAACAAACCCGCTCACACATACACACACGCACAGAGACTGCACATACACAGGCACACGCATGTCCACACTCACACCTATACACACACTAAACATTGTCAGCAAGACATGGGAGGACACCGAGGCTTGAGGCAAGGAATATGCTACCTTATGGTGTGTGTGTGGGGGAGGGGGTTATAAAAGTAGGTAAATGAAACATGTAAAAGTAAGCCACATAAAACCCAAATAAGATCCTAAAAATCCAAAGTGATAAAAAAAGACTCTTTTTAAAAGTACCAACAGTCTCTGCGGCCCTGAGGTTCTCCAGTAGGCTGTTCCACAGTCGGGGGTCATAATAACTGAATGCTGCCTCCCCGTGTGTCTTAGATTTAACTTGTGGTAATGTTAAAAGGCCACTGCCAGAAGACCTCAGGGTTTTTGAGGTGTGATACAGTAAAAGTAGGTCAGACAAATACGAAGGCCGAAGACTGTTAAGACATTTAAAAACTACTAAAAGAACCTTAAAATTATTCCTGAAGCACACAGGGAGCCAATGCAGCAATTTTAAAACTGGTGTAATGTGTTGCCGCTCTCTGGTCCTCGTCAGCACACGAGCAGCTGAATTTTGTAAAAGTTGTAAATTGTAAATGCTCTTTTTAGGAAGACCAGAGAGCAGAGCATTACAATAATCCAGACGACAGGAGATAAAAACATGCATCAGCACCTCCGTGCTAGACTGAGACAGAAACGGGCAGACTCTGGCTATATTCTTAAGATAGTAAAAACCTATCTTTGTAATATTTTTGATATGTGGAATAAAACTAAGCTCAGAGTCAAAAATCACACCGAGATTTTTTACAGATTGTGATATCTTAAAATCCTGTCATTTTGGTAAAAGTTTCTGTCTCTGGTGTTCAGGACCAATGACTGAAACCTCAGTTTTGTCCTGTTTGAGCTGTAGGAAATTCTCTGCCATCCATGACTTAATATCTAAAATACAGTCTAAAAGGGCATCAGTAGGCCCTGTGTCATCAGGTGACATGGCCTGATGGAAGTAGTTATGCCCCAGGGGAAGCATGTATGAGTTAAAGAGAGTTGGGCCAAGAATTGACCCCTTTGGGAACCCCACACTCAATCCCATGGGTTACTGATTAACAGGTATCCAGACTTACAAAGAAGCTTCTATCAGAGAGGTATGAGATGAACCAGTTAAGAGCAGTGCCAGAGAGGCCGACCAGGTGCCTCAGTCTGTTTGTTAAGATACGATGGTCTACTGTATTGAAGGCGGCGGTTAGATCCAGCAGAACCAAGACTGTGCGTTTATGGTTATCTAAATTACACCTGATGTCATTTAAAATCTTTAAAGGGCTGTCTCTGTACTGTGGTTCATCCTAAAACCAGATTGATGCTTCTCTAAGACGTTGCTTTTACTCAACAAATCATTTACCTGAATAAAAACTTTTTTTTTTCTAAAATGTTGCTTAAAATGGTAAGTTGGATACTGGCCGACAATTATTAAAATTGTTTGGGTCCAAATTGCTCTTCTTCTTAAAGGAGGCGGGGAAAACACCTGTCTGAAGGGAGCAATTCACCATATATAGCAGCTTTTCCTCAAAGAGTCCATAAAATGTTTTAAAAAAAACTTGGGTCTAAAATTTGGGTTTAAAAGGCAGGTTGGGTACTTGGGAGAAAACTCAACCAAGTGCCCTTGCATCAACCAGGGCAAAACTCTCCAGTGTTTTCTTGTGTAAAATCAATGACTCAGGTGCGTCAACAGTTAAAATCTGTTGAGGTAAAAAACTCGACCTAATTGATTTTACTTCTGAAGTGATCTGCAAAGTCCTCACAAAGGTCATTATTAGATATTTTGGAGGATCTGTTAAAATTTGTGTTTGTTATATGGTCTATTCTGAAGAAGAGGAATTTGGGGTTTTTGTGGTCTGTAATTAATTTATGGAAGTGGGAATTTCTTGCCTGTTTTCTGCATCTCCTCTCAGCACTCCTGCAGTGTCATTCCAAATGTTTAATTTCTCCGTTTCGCCACAGTGGTGCAGGTCTTATTTTTAAAGTTCTTCACCAGTGGAGCCACTGAGTCTAGCAGTAACTTCAGTTCAGACACAGCCAGATCCACTACGGAGGACACACCCACGGACAGGCCATAGGATATGACCTGGTCCAGGGTGTGCTCCCTGCCGTGGGTCGGCTGTGTCTGAGTAAAATCAAGGCAATGTAAAATGTTTAAAAGTTCTCTGGACATAGAGTCCGAAGAGAAATTAAAGTTATTAAAATTCTGTTAAATGATGTGTGGATGACTGATAACAGATCGCTTTATTTTCTTTCTCTGAAGCCAGTTGAGTTTCCTTGGCTCTTTGTTTGGGATCATTGTCTTGCTGAAATGTCCACCCTCGTTTCATCTTCCTCATTCTGGTAGATGCAAGCACATTTTTCTGAAAGAATATCTCGGTACATTTTTCCATTCATCCTCCTTTAAATTATATGAAGGTGTCCTCCAAACATGGTGTGTGTTATGGCATTCAAAGAGCTCAATTTTGCTCTCATCTGACTAGACTATGTTCTCCCAGTATTTTACAGGCTTGTCCAAATGTTGTGCAGCAAACTTTAAACGAGCTTCAACATGTTTTTTCTTCAGAAATGGAGCCTTGCCTGGTGAATGTGCATACAGGCCATGGCCATTGAGTGCATTGCTTATTGTTTTCTTTGAAACAATTGTACCTGCTAATTCCAGGCCTTTCTGAAGCTCTCCACAAGTGGTCCTTAGCTCTTTGACAACTCCTCTTTTCACTCCTGTTTAAAAGTTCTCTGGACATAGAGTCCGAAGAGAAATTAAAGTTATTAAAATTCTGTTATATGATGTGTGGATGACTGATAACAGATCTCAGATAAAAGAGGGGGAATAACAGGGTGGTCTGTAGACTGTGAAACAGGATAGGTGGGCTGCTAAAAACAAAGGCATGATACTCAAATGATGTATATCTGTTAAAAAGAGTTTCAGTTGAGAACATGTTTTCTTTTTGTAATTGATGCAGTCCCTCCTCCTCTTTTGCCCCCTCTGGTGGAAAATAAAAAGTTAAAATTTGATGGGGAAGCCTCAGTGAGAACAGCAGGTGCATTGGTGCCAAGTCATGTTTCTGTAAGAAGGCAGTCCAGGTTATTGTCCAATCATGAATGGTAAATGATTTGTGTGCTCATCATGTTGTTTTAGCAGAATGTTAAAAACACTATTTGGTCTAAAAACAATCCTGGGTTTAGTTTGTGTGTGTGCAATAATTGTTGGGATTGTGTGGACATTGTCTGGTGCTTCTGGGGACAGTAAGGAGGGGTTGTGTATAGTGTGCATGGATTGAGTGGGGGAAGGCGTGTCTGTGTAGGTAAGTTAGGAGGTGGAGTGGATGGTCAGGTCGATGTCAATAGATAAAAGCCATGAACCCTCCTGGTTTGGGTGGAGCCTGTTCTATTTAAAAAGGCTGGGCCTGTTTAAAAACCTAGTAAAACTGTCCACAAAGGGTATACTTTTAATCAGGCCATAGACCTTCAGCCAGGTGTGGAGCTGATGTACCCGGCTGGTGGTGACGTCACCATAACGAGGTGGGGGAAGCGGGCCAGAGATAATTAGCTGCTTCCCCGTATCAAGCAGATGGTCAATCAGTTTGATGAAGTCTTGTTTGAGGACCTCCCGCTGCTGAGGTCTCCTGATGCCAGCCTCAATGACCACCGAGGAGGCTACCGATGCAACCTCCTTCTCGCAGGCACCAGGATGGCAGAAGGTCCGACCGTGATGGACTGCCACGTGACGGACCATGGAGGTCCCAACCACCAGCACGGAGGGGGCCTGCTGCTCCTGAGTGCGGGCCTTTCGCTCCCTGGAAGTGCTGGGGGGAAGCAGGACGGAGCCGGACGGTGTCAGGACACTGCTGTTGGGGATGAGGACAAGTACTGCCAGACTCGGTGCGGTCCAGAGACATTAGGGGAGCGGGACCACACATCATTCGGAGATGCCCATTCCCAGAATTGGAAGCAGCCCCAGCCCGGGCAAGATGGAACAGGTGCACTCGGAGGTCTTTGAGGTCAGCAGTTTTCTTGTTTGCTTTCCTAAGCAGGATATCTGGGGGCAGGTGGCTGATATGTATTTAATACTTTGTACAAAAGTCTTTGTAGTTAATGCCAGCTTCAAGACTTCTCCTGTATGGAGAAACTAGTCGCATCCATTGCTCAGGTGTTATTTTGGCCCTTTCTTCCACACAAACAGTCTTTAAATCTTGAGGGTTCTGTGTGCCTCTTCTATGAACTCTTTTTAGTTCTTTCCATAGATTTTCAATTGGATTCAAGTCAGGTGATTGGCTGGGCCATTCTAGCAGCTTTATTTTCTTTCTCTGAAGCCAGTTGAGTTTCCTTGGCTCTTTGTTTGGGATCATTGTCTTGCTGAAATGTCCACCCTCGTTTCATCTTCCTCATTCTGGTAGATGCAAGCACATTTTTCTGAAAGAATATCTCGGTACATTTTTCCATTCATCCTCCTTTAAATTATATGAAGGTGTCCTCCAAACATGGTGTGTGTTATGGCATTCAAAGAGCTCAATTTTGCTCTCATCTGACTAGACTATGTTCTCCCAGTATTTTACAGGCTTGTCCAAATGTTGTGCAGCAAACTTTAAACGAGCTTCAACATGTTTTTTCTTCAGAAATGGAGCCTTGCCTGGTGAATGTGCATACAGGCCATGGCCATTGAGTGCATTGCTTATTGTTTTCTTTGAAACAATTGTACCTGCTAATTCCAGGCCTTTCTGAAGCTCTCCACAAGTGGTCCTTAGCTCTTTGACAACTCCTCTTTTCACTCCTCTGTCAGAAACCTTGCGAGGAGCACCTGGTTGTGGTCAGTTTATGGTCGAATGATGTTCTTTCTACTTCAGGATTATGGTCCTAACAGTGCTCACTAGAACATTCAAAAGTTTAGAAAACCTTCTGTAACCAATGCCATGTTTTGCAACAATAGGGTTGCAAAGATCATCATCAGATGTTCCTTGTGTGACACCTTGGTCAGTTATTCCAGCTGCTTTACCTTATTACACATAACTTAATTTCTGAACTTATTAGTTTTGGTTTCTTTTGGTTCTGTGTATGGATTGCTTGGGTTGTTGCCAACACCTGGTGAAAATTTCATGTCAATAGCACCTTTAGAAACATGTTTACTATGAAAAATTGTTTTTCTTATTTTACCCGCTGTAGCTGATTGGATTGAAAGATGACGCTTCCTCAATCTGGCTTGATATTGAGAAATGCTCATCCAATTGTCCTCTAAAAAATCTACTTTTTATTGATAAGCTGAAATGTATTAAAAAAGCAGCAACCCAGTTACAATTAATAATGTTAGAGCATAGAGGATCCCACGGCGCATGGAAAGCAGGTCAGGGTTCACGTACTTTTTGACCCTGATCGCTGATAACCCTGACTTTTTCCCAGAAACCTTGGACAGGGCTTTTAAACCTTGAACAGTTAAAGGAATATCTTCACTGGGTGGTCTTTTTGATGGCCTGTTCTTATGACTTTCAATCAAGTTATGGGATAATATGGCATATCAAGAAATTATCTTTTTTGTTTTTTCTAATCAGTGATTTTATTTTAACACAGATAGAGAATCGAGTACTTCTTTCTCAAGGCAATGCTTCCATTAAAACCTTTTATGTCCGTCTGAGGGATTGCAAGGTACTGCATAGAGCATATGTTGGTTAAAACCGTCTCTCCAAGTACAGAAAGGATGTCATTTTGCTTAAATGTAAGACGGTTGGTGATCTGACTCACTGTTTTGGTCCTGTGTAAAAATACAAAAATATTGGAGTGGTCTCAGGTGTGAAATGCAAAAGGATCTGAGGAAGGAGCTTGAACTAGACCCGGTTTCCCTTCTTCTAGGTCTTCCCAGTGACCGTGTAACTGATATATATGCAAAAGGTTCTGAGGAAGGAGCTTGAACTAGACCTGGTTTCCCCTCTTCTGGGTCTTCCCAGTGGCCGTGTAACTGATATCAGAATAAGCTGTATAATGTGATTACATTTGCTGCCAGGAAAAATATTCTTCAGCACTGGATCTCAGATAAGCACCCCTCAGTGGTGGGATGGCATTAATGTAAACAGTTCTGCTACACTGACAAGAGCATTTGTATAAATCTGTTTTAATTATTCTGTTTTTTTTTTTTTCCTCTTTCCCTCTTTAGCTCGCACTGTTTGTCTGGTCCTGTCTTCTGTATGTTTGTTTATAAAAAAATATATATATATTTTTTTTTAAAAACGTCACTGTTTTTGGACAAAGTTTGTATGTTTTCCATTCTTTAAGCAACGGTAGGGCACCAATCTCTATTCTTAGGTCTGTGCACCAAAACTATTTTTATATCTGGCGTCCCTGGTTGAGAAATGCGCAGGTTTTGAAATAACCTCATGTTCCTCCAATGCTTTGATGTCTGCTTTCAAATGATGTCCAATACTTCCTCTCTCAACTTCTTTCCCTTCTTCTCTTGGGTCAGACTTGTTTTGAGTGTTTCCCTTCATCACCATTGAACCACATTCTGCCCTGTCCTTGTTCAAATTGTTACACTGAGCAGAGTTTTACAAAGAACAGTTTGTTCACTCATTCAAAATGGTGGTGTAGAATTGCTGGCACTCAACTCATCAGTTAATCTGGTTAGGTCTGTAACAAGTGGTTAATCACAGTTTTTCAGTTTTTTCAATCAGTGTGACCATCCAAATAAAAAAAAAAAAACAAAAAAAAAAAAACACACAAATTCCAAAAAAATAACTTAAATATATTTAGGCCAGTGTGTAACTTTATTTATAACCAGTAATTCTTTCATAATGCTGTGTCCCGCTCTGCGGGTAGTGGGGTGAAATATTGGTGCAGTGGGTGGGTGATGTCTTGTGCTATGTTGTTTGCTAAATGGATGAGGGAATTTCTGTTTAGATCTGTGAGGTTGGGTGGAGGAGACCGATAATTTGAACAGCTATGTTTGTAATGCGTGTGAGTTTGGCCTGGTTGCTGACAGAAAGTATGGTGAAGAAACATGTGGAACAGTACAGAAGGATGAATTGAATGATTCTTTGATAGAGTAACAACAAAAGGTGAGGTGCAATGTGAAGTCCTTTGAGTTTGCGAATGGCTGACAGTCAGACAGGAGAAGATGCAGCAGGCAGGCCACAGCATCCTCGGTGCCCCTTGGAGGGGGTCCAGATGTGGGGTGACAAGTGGAAGAATGCTGTTCAGCAGCAGTCTTTCCAGGCATTTCATTACTATGGATGTTAAGGCTATGGTACGGTAGTGATTAGGTTCTGTGGGTCTGGGTTTTTTTGGTACTGGGAATGTGGTAGTAGTTTTCCATAGTGTGGATATTGTGACAGAAAAGTGAGTGCAGTATTGGAGAGAGTTCCATGGCACAGGTCTTAAGCACCCTGGCTGGGATGCCATCAGGCCCTGGAGCTTTCGCAGGCTTGCAGCAGTTCAGCCGGCGGCGTACCTCCTCTACTGTGAAAGGGGCCGCTTCTTCAGGGTGTGGTTGTGGGAGGACTCTCAACAAGACCTGACACTTGGATGAGAAGTCCTGGTTGTCATAACGGGTGCACAACGTGTTCAGATCTTTGGTGAAAGTTTCTGGATCACTGACTGTGCATGTGGATTTGGGTTCACACCCTGTCAGGATTTTCATCTTATGGAAAGCTTGCTTAGTGTTCATATTACTAAATTCTGTTTCAAGTTTGTTTTTGTAGTCTAGTTTGGCTCGAAAGACCTTGTTTCTTATGTTCCTGTTTATTGCCTTGAGACTGGCCCAGTCCTTGTGCCTAAAGGATTTGTGTTTTTCCTGCAGGCTCTGTTTAATTTGTACGGTAGTCCATGGTTTAGAGTTGGGATAAATCTTTACTGTTTTCGATGGAATTGTGGTGCCAATGCAGAATTTGATGTAATCTGTAATGACAGAAACCCTGCCATTCAGATCCCCATCAAAGATGTCCCAATCGGTGCAGGCCAGGGAACCTTGTAGTTGGGCAATGGCGTCCTCTGACCACTGAGGGGCGCTGTAGCTCTGTGGTTTATGACGTTTTAGTTCCTGTCTGTACCGCAGAAGTAAACAGATGATGTTGTGATCGGTGAGTCCAAGTGGTGGGAATGAACGGGCACGGAAAGCATCCGTGATATTCCCGTAACATAAGTCCAAGATATTTCCTCTTTTTGTTGGAATATCCACATATTGTTGGAGTGAAGGTAGTCTGCAGCTATTGAAGTCCCCCACAATGAACAGGGGGGCGCCGGGGTACTTGGCTAGCATGGCATTAGCATCCTCGTTGATGTTAGCGCTGGGGGCAACATAGACGCAGCTGATCACAACAGTGAGGAATTCACGGGGGAGATAGAAGGGACGGAGGGACAGGGTCACCAGCTCCAGGTTAGGTGCACACACTTTGCTGTGCACTTTGATGTTGTTGCACCACCTGTCATTGATTTAGAGACAGACCCCACCACCTCGCGTTTTCCCTGAGTGCCTCGTTCTGTCGGACCTGATGATGGTGAAATTATCCAGGGTCACCTCGGAGTCGGATACTGACTCCTCCAGCCAGGTCTTGGTAAGAGCAATGATGCAGATGTCCCTGAAGGTCCTTTCAAATCGGCACCTTAAATTAGGGGTCTTTGTTAAAAATTAAGGTCTTTGTCCTTGTGTGCATTTGCAAACTGTAATCTGTTTTTTTTTTATGTTTCTTTTGGAGTAATGGCTTCTTCCCGGGAGAGTGGCCTTTCAGCCCATGTGGGTACAGGACTCGTTTGACTGTTGATAATGACACATTCTTACCAGTTTCAGCGAGCATCTTCACAAGGTCTTTCGCTTTTATTCTTGGGTTGATATGAACATTTCGGACCATTGCACGTTCATCCCTGGGACACAGAACCTGTGTCCTTCCTGGGCGGTATGATGGCATTCCCATGCTGTTTATACTTGCGTATAATTGTTTGAACAGATGAACGTCGCACCTTCAGGCATCTGGAAATTGCACCCAAGGATGAACCAAACTTGTGCAAGTCCACACTTCTCTTCCTGATATCTTGGCTGATTTTTTTCTGATTTTCCCATGATGTTACACAAAGAAGCAGTGTGTTTCAGGTGTGCCAAAATACATCCACAGGTGTAACTCAAATGTTGTCAATAAACCAGAGGCTTCCAAGGACATGACATTATCATCTGGGCTTTCCCAAATGGTTTAAAGGCATAGTAATCTTAGTGTATGTAAACTTCTGACTTTGAAGAAAGTATAAAAATTGTCTAAAATAATCCTTTTCTTATTATTCTGGCATTTAGTAAATAGAAAGAGAGATGCCCCTGAGACAGTACAGCACATAGTACCAGTATATATGGAGAGGCACAACCAAGGGGCTGGGATAGCGTACAAGAACATCTGTACCTAGTACAATGGAATAGAAGTACCCAAGTCCCAATGGGCCACTGCGCAGAAGGTGGTCAAGAACAACAGGGCCAACGTTCTTTGGGACTTAAGCTTCCAGACTGACAGACAGGTCCCGGCTAACCAAGCAGACATAGTGGTGGTAGACAAAGAGCAGAAGTGGGTGGTGGTGATACATGTGGCGATACCAGCTGACCCCAACATCAGGAAGAAGGAACACGAAAAGACTGAAAAGTACCAAGGGTTGGAAGAGCAGCTAGAACAGATGTGGAAGGTTGAGGCGAGTGTTGAGGAGCACTTAGGGCAGTGACCCCCAGACTGGGAGAGTGGCTTAAACAGATCCCAGGAACAACACCTGAAGCCTATATGTATATGTGTGTATATATATATTTTTTTCTTCTGCTGTAAAGTTTACCTCAGGGCACACAGTATAATTGCCCACAAGACACACCCAGACTATGGTATGTAAAAGGAGTTGGTTTCTATCTGCTACTGCTTACCTCTCCCATGAGATTGATCATCTGCAGCTCCATGAGCTTTAGCAGTTATGCTGATAATACACAGAGAAACTTTTACCAAAACCACAAGCCATCAAAATCTGTTAAAAATCACAGCATGATTTTTGACTCTGAGCTTAGTTTTATTTCCCAAATCAAACCCATAACAAAGAGTTTTTCACCATCTTAAGAATATACAGCGGGGCAAAAAAGTATTTAGTCAGCCACCAATTGTGCAAGTTCTCCCGCTAAAAAATATGAGAGAGGCCTAATTTTCATCATAGGTATACCTCAACTATGAGACAGAATGGGGAATCCAGGACACCACATTGTAGGATTTTTAAAGAATTTATTTGCAAATTGTGGTGGAAAATAAGTATTTGGTCAATAACAAAAGTTCATATCAATACTTTATTATATACCCCTTGTTGGCAATGACAGAGGTCAAACGTTTTCTGTAAGTCTTCACATAGTTTTCACACACTGTTGCTAGTATTTTGGTCCATTCATCCATGCAGATCTCCCTAGAGCAGTGATGTTTTGGGGCTGTCACCGGGCATCACAGACTTTCAACTCCGTCCAAAGATTTTCTATGAGGTTGAGATCTGGAGACTGGCTAGGCCACTCCAGGACCTTGACATGCTTCTTACGAAGCCACTCCTTCATTGCCCGGGCGGTGTGTTTGGGATCATTGTCACGTTTCATCTTCAATGCCCTTGTTGATGGAAGGAGGTTTTTACTCAAAATCTCACGATACATGGTCCCATTCATTCTTATTTTACACGGATTAGTCATCCTGGTCCCTTTGCATAAAAACAGCCCCAAAGCATGATGTTTCCACCCACATGCTTCACAGTAGGTATGGTGTTCTTTGGATGCAACTCAGCATTCTTTCTCCTCCAAACACGACAAGTTGAGTTTTTACCAAAAAGTTTTATTTTGGTTTTATCTGACCATATGACATTCTCCCAATCATCTTCTGGATCATCCAAATGCTCTCTAGCAA
The DNA here is from genome assembly GCF_022458985.1 of Mugil cephalus. Taxonomy (NCBI): domain Eukaryota; kingdom Metazoa; phylum Chordata; class Actinopteri; order Mugiliformes; family Mugilidae; genus Mugil; species Mugil cephalus. The sequence goes on along the minus strand of NC_061775.1, from coordinate 203,103 downwards.
ACCAGAGGACGGGCCTGGACATGTACTGGTTTAAGCAGGGGGACACGTCTGGCACTGCAGGATATGAGTCCCTGGCGGCGTACTGTGTTACTGATGGTAACCTTTGTTACTTTGGTCCCTGCTCTCCGCAGGTCATTCACTAGGTTCCCCCGTGTGCTTCTGGGATTTTTGCTCACCGTTCTTGTGATCATTTTGACCCCACGGGGTGAGATCTTGCGTGAAGCCCCAGATCGAGGGAGATTATCAGTGGTCTTGTATGTCTTCCATTTTCTGATAATTGCTCCCACAGTTGATTTCTTCACACCAAGCTGCTTACCTATTGCAGATTCAGTCTTCCCAGCCTGGTGCATGTCCACAATTTTGTTTCTGGTGTCCTTTGACAGCTCTTTGGTCTTGGCCATAGTAGAGTTTGGAGTGTGACTGTTTGAGGTTGTGGACAGGTGTCTTTTATAATGATAACAAGTTCAAACAGGTGCCATTAATACAGGTAACGAGTGGAGGACAGAGGAGCCTTGTAAAGAAGAAGTTACAGGTCTGAGAGCCAGAAATCTTGCTTGTTTGTAGGTGACCAAATACATATTTTACAGAGGAATTTACCAATTAATTCATTAAAAATCCTACAATGTGATTTCCTGGACCCCCCCCCATTCTGTCTCTCATAGTTGAAGTGTACCTATGATGAAAATTACAGGCCTCTCTCATCTTTTTAAGTGGGAGAACTTGCACAATTGGTGGCTGTCTAAATACTTTTTTGCCCCACTGTAGCCAGAGTGCACCCATTTCTCTCTCAGGCTAACACAGAGGTTTTTGATGCATATCTCCTGCCATCTGGATCTGCTCTGCTGTCTGGTTTTACCAGAAAGACCATTTCTAATTACAACTATTACAAAATTCAGCCGCTCATGTGCTGATGAGGACCAGAAGGCAGGAGCACATTACACCAGTTTTAAAATCACTCCATTGGCTCCTTTTCACGTTTCAGGATCGATTTTAAGGTAAAGTGTCTTAACGGTCTTGGGCCATCTTACTTCCGTCCGACCCACTTTTAACATAAGAGGGGCGCTGTCCCTTAGGTCCTCTTTGCCTGGGTGGTTGGATGCTGCGCACGTAGGTGTGGGGTCCACCTCTCGGCCTGGGTCAGGGCGATATCTGTGGTGGCGCCCTTATGATCAAGGGGCTGGGACCCCCCTTGGCGTGGACTAGCCCCCTCAAAGGTTGTGTCCTCCTTTACTCAAGCCTCAGTGTCCCACCGTGTCTCGTTAACAACTTTTAGTGTGTATATGGGCATGAGTGTGGATGTGTACGTGTGCATGTGTCTGAATGTGTATGTTCAGGGTGGCTGGGAGTTCTTGATTTTGTTTCTTGTAATGTTTTATGTTTTTGTTTGTATGCTGCCCTTTGGGTTGTTTTTTTTAGGGAAAGTGCTATACAAATGAAGTTTGATTTGATATGCATAGTGATTTGAGTGCACAGGCAACTGGTTATCCATCAACTGTGGAGGCCTTGGATAAAAGACCTTGGAAAGTGTTGTACTGTCAAGTTGCACTTGAAGTAAGGCTTCTTGGTGTGTGGTAGTGTTAGGTTTGTGGATATGAATTATGAATATAAAGATATTTGTACTCCTCAAATGTGCAGAAATAAACATCCCATTCACATACTTACAATGCTGTGGCCTGAGAAGCTAGAGAACAAAGAATTATTTGGTAATAATTTAGTTTTACTTCATTAGTTTGTCCTTGCTGTTTTATGCCACATCTAGTCAGGCCACTGAGGCTTTACACTCAGTGACTTGCCAGTTCTTGCTGAGGTGTTTCAGTATAACTTGAATATTGCCAAGATCTGACTTGTGGTTTTGTTAACTGAAGTTTTAACAGTTGGGTCACAGATGTCTCAACAAATCATTCCTGTGCTCTGTAGTCTCCCTCAGGAGAGTGGGTGGGGTTGTGTTGTCAGTAGTGGTTAGCTGCATAGCAGGGCCTGAGTCTGGTAATGATGCAGGATTTGCGCCATGCAGAGGTTCACGTCCCTGTTTGTCACTGCGCATTCACCTCTCTCTCCTAGAGCTTCTAATCACTGCATTATGGAAAGTACTCCTCCAGTTGCTAGGTCCACGGACAGGTTGAGGACACTGTTTTTCCTTCAGGCCGTAAGACTCTGCAATGCCTATCTGTGAGAATATAACTGGATTTTGATCATTGCTGCCAATACAGTATCTTTTTTATGCATCATTATATATTTATATTATTATAAAACTTAAATATCTTAAGGCTATATCTGTTTCTATGTGTGATGAACCTATCTAATCTCATCTAATTTAATATACATTAGGCCTAGATAGGATTAAATAAAGATGAGTAGTCACATGTGTGGAAATCCTCATCAAAGTGTCAGTTCCAGGAAAATAGTCATGAAAAAATACCTCATCAAAACATTTTGTTTGCATTGTGTTTGGTACACAATGCAAACATTCTTGGGATTCTCAGGACTAGGGCTGCACGATTCTGGAAAAAATGTGAATTATGATTTTTAGGCTTAGAATTGAGATCACGATTCTTTGACAGTTTGTTTTTTTTTTTTTTTTTTTTTTTTTTTAACAAAATGTTTATTGCCACTACCACCTTTGCCATCCATTTAACTCTCTTTACCGTTGACTTCTCTCCCTCACCGTTTCCACACACTCAACTGCAGGTGGGCTTCCTCCACTGACAGAATCACATCAGCGGCAGTGCTGCCTTGAGAGGCGCTTGAAAAAATCCGGGGAGAAATGGGAGCATTTGTTTGTGATGCCACTTGTGAAATAAAATGCTTAAGAATTGTTGTGTTTTGAAATGAGATCATGTGTATGTGTGAATCGAGATCTTGATTTTTTTTTTAACGATTTATCGTACAGCCCTACTCAGGACCTTTGAATTGGACCCTCATCAAAGCTCCATGCTTATTTTATACTAGTATGTAGCACACATATTAGTTTCTGAATGAACAGTTTCTAATATGAGAAAACTGCTTTGCATTGAATGTTAAATCCCCTGTTAAGCACACATCATGAGACAAAAGAAGAGTATGTTTGATCTGATGTTTCTTTGATGTCAATATCGGTGTGTTGCAGTTTGACTATAGTACTGGCTAAGTATTAACCAAAAACACACTACACACTACAAAGACTGCAACCACTAACTAGAACATGCAGGTACAGAATGTTCCATACCAACACGTGCCAGCAGTCAGTCTTCATCATTTGAAAGGGAAAGAGCTGGGTAGCTAGGAAGAAGTTAAAAACTGTTGACCAGGACTGGCGTCTCCTGAATTCTGATGTTCAGTCCAGTCTTCAGCTTTTACATTTGTAATACTCATACTGCTGTAAAAATATTTGCGTATTTTAATACACAGATTAGATGAAGTTGAAAAACATCTTCTTGATTTTGTTGTTTGCTTACTTTTAGCTCTGTCATTTCTCATGAACAGCTGAGCTGAACAACCAGTCAGAATGATCTTAACGTCACCCTCCACCACCTCAACATGTTTTTTTTTTTGTTTGTTTGTTTGTTCTGTCTTTGCACAGCCATGGTCAGAAATGAAAATTAACACTTTTTACACTGTTTCAGTTAAATACCCTATACCCTACTCTATCCAGCTGTATAATGGCTCATCTTTTTGTAACAACTAAGCTATTATGATCAATTAATTTCCCTTAAAGCATTCACTCCAGTCATTTGCAGAATAGCATACTATCAGAAAGTCATTCATATAACCCAAAAGATGCAGGAATTGGGAATATAAGCCAGTGAAATTGGGTGTGCAAATTACCTACTAAAGTTTGCAAAAAAAAATAAAAAAACCTTCAACACTCAAAAAGCCATTTGAATCCGTTTCCCACAGAAAAGAAAACACTGGGAGCCACAAAACCCCTTTGACATCTAAAATGAGGATAACACTGCATATATCGTTTTAACCGCTATGCTAGGCCGATAGTGTGTTGCATTTATGAAATGAAAGAACTGCTACAAAGAAAACAAAATTGCATTTATGTTACATAACAGGTTGGCTTACCTGGGGTCGAAAAGTTCAATAAATAGCGGGCTGGGCCTGCCGGCGGGTGTCGCACATTGGCAGTTGTGATGTATTTTTTGAGCGACAAAAAATTAAATACATTGTTTGTTTTTTTAATGTTAAAAGATCATCATCAATTCAAATTTAGAATTACATTTAAAAAAACTAACACACTAAAATAAAAATACATTTGAATTAAATACTCAATAGCAACTAGTAAATGTGCTGCAATGCACTGTGGGAGTTCAGTGTTTTTTGGTTGTTTGATGTTACAACCATGAGTGTGGTGTGGCATTCAGTGTCATTCAGTTATTGTGTAACTCTTGCTCGTTCACTGATGAGTGACTAGTTGCCGCTATTCTGAGGCAGTTAGCATAAAAAAGTGAACGGCTTTCATCAGTGTCCTTGCTCCGCACCACTCGCCACAGAGAGCCACAACAGAGGAACGAAAGAGCCGGGGGTTCCCGACCCCTGGTCAAGTCTAACTCCGTTTACATGCATCTGAAAAAAAAAAAACTAAGATAAGGAGAACTCCCATATTAGTTACATGTGGTTAAGTTGTCCAGTTAGAGTCCGATTAAGGCAATAATAAGAGCACAGCAACAACTCATCCAAGAGGTCACAAAAGACCCCACAATATCATCCAAAGAACTGCAGGCCTCACTTGCCTCAGTTAAGATCAGTGTTCATTACTCCCCCATAAGAAAGGATATAAATGGCCTGGATGACAGACAGGGTTGGGAAGATTAATTTAAAAATGTACTCCAGTGAAATTACAAGGTACAGCATAGAGAATATATGTCATGACCTCAGTGTATTTATTATAGAACCATATAAATTCCCCTTTTTTACTCCAGGAAATGCTGTTTTAGTTGAACACAGACCGGAAGAACCTGTATTATTATTATTGTTATTATTTTTATTTTTATTTATTTTTTAACAAATCAGTTATCCATTGAATTAAAAAAAAATAAAACCACAGTAAATGACAGTGCAAAAGTAACAACAGGTCATCATAAATCAGACTAAGCTATAGGTTTAACAATAATTATTATTCTTATAATGAGGGGCGTCAAGTTCCGGGTTCAGGTCCAGCTCATGCCTTTCTGAGTGGAATTTGCATGTCCTCTGTGTGGTGACCTGGTGGTGGTAAACTACCTCAGTAGTCACAGCTGACGGAAACGTGACTGCTCCGACCACCACCAACATCACTCACACACAATCATACACCTTGGGGCAAGGTGGGTTAAGTGTCTCGCCCAAGGAGACAACGGACAGACTAGGGATAGGGCAGAATTGAACTGCCAATCTTTCAATTATTGGAATATTTTAAATTGATTCTAAGTGTGAGTGAGTGCAAATCGTTGTTTGTCTCTGTGTTAGCCCTGCAATAGACTGCGAGCTATTGCAGGGCTAAGGGGGTAGACTCCAGCAACCCCCTTGACCCTAGTGAGGATAAGCAGTAGTAGTAGTAGATGAGATGAGATTGTCATAATTGTACCCCTTTTACATAGAAAATCCCGGGTCGACCGGGTCAATTGCTGTTTTTTTTTTTCGCTCGACGTGCGAACCTGTTCTGTGCAAACTTATCACAAAACATTTGCCTGCGCTTCATCAGTTGAGGAAAATCCAAACCAATTCAATATAATGGAAGTGGAATATTTTTTAGTGACCAACTCCGTTCGGCTTTCAGCCATGGCTCTCCACGCGGCTAACTCTACACACATAAACAAGGAGGTGGGTAAGAAAGCGCGTCACTGCCCATAATTCGCTATGATTGATCGATCAGGTTGACGACGTAATACCTCTGGTGCAACGGTGCATCAACATAGATCTCATGTGCCCTCGATGATCCCATGATGTCTGCAGTTTGACAGATCGTCTTCACGTTATAATCGTTCACGACTTAATATCGTCATATCACCCACCCCTAGTTAAGATGAGAAACTGGTTATTATCTACATGGACTTATTAATTGTTGGGAGAGTTTTATTAAATGTCATTCTCAGCTTTGAAGACTTCATCCTAAACCCAACAAATTGAATGTTACAGATCGAGCTGCACTAACCTGTCATGGCTGTTCTTGTGTACTTTGAGTTTAATCAAATTAACTTCACAGGTAAGTTCAAATTAAAGTGTTTCCCGTGTCATAATAAAGCCTTCATCTGGTTGTATCTGTAAGCAATACAGGTTCATTTGCAATTACAATCAGCACAAGCCATTAAAGTTAAAGCGTACTCATCACAATCTGCTTATTAACAACAAGATATAGTAAAGGGTACTTACAGTCCCCTCCAAAAGTATTGGAACAGCAAGGCAAATTCTCTTGTTTTTCTTGTTCACTGAAGACATTTGGGTTTAAGATCAAAAGATGAGTATGAGACAAGAGTTCAGAATGTCAGCTTTTATTTCCTGGTATTTACATCTATGTTAAACAACTTGAGACATATCACCGTTTGTATTACACCACAGCATTTTTAGGTGAGCAAAAGTAATGGAACAAATAACCTTAAAGTAAATAACATTTAATATTTGGTGGCATAACCCTTGCTAGCAATGACTGCTTCAAGCCTGCAACCCATCAACATCACCAAACGGTTGCATTCTTCATTTGTGATACTATTCCAGGCTTTTACCGCAGCTTCTTTCAGTTCTTGTTTGTTTCGGGGGGTTTCTCCCTCCAGTCTCCTCTTCAGGAGGTGAAATGCATGCTCAATTGGTTAAGGTCAGGTGATTGACTTGGCCAAAACCATGTTCTCTAAAACCTTCCACTTTTTCCCCTTGATGAGGTCCTTTGTTTTGTTGGCAGTGTGCTATGGGTCATTGTCCTGCTGCATAATAAAATTCCTCCTGATTAGTTTGGATGCATTTCTCTGTAAATTGGCAAACAAAATGTTTCTGTACACTTCAGAATTCATTCTGCTGTTAACATCATCAGTTACATCATAAATAAATATTAATGAGCCTGTTCCAGTAGCGGCCATGCACGTCCAAGCCATGACATTACCTCCACCATGCTTCACAGATGAGCTTGTATGCTTTGGATCATAAGCAGATCCTTTCTCTCTCCACACTTTGGCCTTTCCATCACTTTGGTAGAGATCAATCTTGGTCTCATCAGTCCATAAGATTGTGTTCCAGAACTTTTGTGGTTCATCTCTGTACTTCTTTGCAAATTTCAATCTGGCCTTCCGATTCTTACTACTGTTGAGTGGTTTGCATCTTTTGGTATGGCCTCTATATTTCTGCTCTCAGAGTCTTCTTCAAATAGTGGATTGTGATACCTTCACCCCTGCACTGTGGAGGTCATTGGTGATGTAATATTACTGATGTTATGGGGTTTTTCTTCATAGCCCTCGCAATATTTCTGTCATCAACTACTGTTGTTTTTCTTGGCTGACCTGTCAGACGTCTGTTGCTCAGTACACCAGTAATTTCTTTCTTATTCAGGACATTCCAAATTGTTGTGCTTGCTATGTCCAGTGTTTGTCCAATGGCTTTGATTGATGTTCCTTCTTTTCTCAGCTTGAAAATGGCTTGCTTTTCTCCCATAGACACCTCTCTGGTCTTTATGTTGGTTTATCCTCCTTAACAAGAAATGCCCCAGACCAAAAAGTAGACTAGTCATGCAGGCAACACCCGGTCAACAAGAGGCACCTGTCAGTCACATGTTCCAATAGTTTTGCTCACTTGAAAAATGGGTGGGTCCAAACAAAGGCTGGTATGTCTCAAGTTGTTTAACACATCAAGATGTAAATACCAGGAAATAAAAGCTGACATTCTGAACTCTTGTCTCATACTCATCCTTTGATCTTAAACCCAAATGTCTTCAGCGAACAAGAAAAACAAGGGAATTTGCCTTGCTGTTCCAATACTTTGGGAGGGGACTGTATCCTAATTATGACTGCACTACATAAATCTCACTTTTGTGGTGAATAGTATTGGTGGATAAGACTGAAGATAAGACTGAACAGTAAGACTGAAGACTGAACTGTAATGTATGTAAACATTGGTAGTATTTTGTTATTTAGCTATATTTGATATCTGGGTTTGCTTACAGTACAGTAAATAATGCATAGATACTATATTGAAGGTTTTGTTTTATTAATGACAGACATTAGGTTGCATTATCAACAGATTGCTTATTATTATTTGAGCATGTAGTCACCAGTTTCAGGATTCAGTAGAAAGAAAATGCCTAACTAACTTTGAAGCTGAGGTGCAATTTTCAGTCAAATATTTGACGTTGAACATGTGGTTGACATGTCATGTCATGAGCTATGTGCTTCGTGGTATAAGTTCCCATTTCATGGTTGCGTCCAAGCACACAAGGACCCTTAGGCAGATCGGTAACACTTTCTATGAAGGTTGTATTTATAATGCCCTATGAATGCACTCATAATGTTTTATAAGGTGTCTATAAAGCATTATAATGGTCATTATTACCATCTATACATATTCACAAGTCCTTATAACCAACTTCATGATGCATTATGACAACTGGTTATGAATGATTATAATTTTAATCTGAATAGTGCATTATAAATATGTCAATATCTGCCTACTCACTTGTTAGTTTTATGATGCATCATAACTACTTCGCTTTGCTAAATGTGTAGAGTGATGCATAATGAGTTTTGACTTCGCCTATAGTGCTTTATATCTGTAGTTATAAGTATATGTAATAAAGTTGTAATAATATATACATCTCCCTACAGCACACTGTTATAAACAGCTATGCAATATCATAAGTGCTATTTGTCAGCGCTAAGTAAAGTGACAAGAATATGACACTATTATTAACAGATATAAGTTACTATGAGTAATTAAAAGGTGCAATAAACTAAGTCCTGAGTCTGGCATCTTTACCCCATATGCACAATGTTAATATCAAAGGTGTTATTTGTCAGCTTTAGGTAAATTAGTGCAAATGAGGTGTTGTGGATATAAGACTATTATAAACAAATATGAGGCGCAATGAAGTGAGAGCCTGGACAGTAAAGACAAAAGGAATGCATTTAGTTCACTTTATTTTCATTTAAACCAACACACATAATCAGAATGATTATCAATGCTCTGAGCACATTGCACAAACACATGAAACAGGTCACAAAAGAGCACGGCGTGGTCCTGGCGATGTGGCTCTTGAAAGTGCCTTTGGGTTGGTGAGGTGATTCAGGGTCAGAGGTCAGGGGATGGTTTGACAGCAACTACAAGAAGAACAGAGGCAAATCTTTAGTGCTCTAGTTGGGTTTGTTTTTAATGCAGGTTTGATTGAAAACACATAAGTAGATCACGTTTTTTTGTTTAAAGCAGCCTAATGAGACATTGTGTTACCGCATATCATGCAGGCAGCGCAGATTACCCGTAGGTGGCTTAAGCTAGCTACACGAAAGTTACCAGACACGGCTAGTTTTAACTCACAAGTTAGATCGTTTTCATATTCTTGCGTTTAATGATTGAAACCATTCGTAATCATTGCTTTATTACGTAAACGCTGTGCTTCATGTAAGCAATGTAAGGCATTAGCTCACAAAACATTAGCAGGACAGAGAGACAACCTACCTATCCTGGAGAGGACTCAGCGAAGAAAGGAAAGAAAAGTCGCTTTACGACTAGTACATACATTCAATGCTTTGCGACAGTGGGAGGAGCTGTGGACGGAGGTGGGTGGGTGGGGTCAGAGGTCAGGGGTCATGGACTAAGGAATGACATTTCTACAATAATAATAATATAAATAAAAACGATATTAAAATAATATCTGACGGCATTCAATAAATGCGGACATTTCTAGCGATCCTGTATAAGCGACCGATACAACAAATAACCATTAATTTTTTTTCGAATCTCAAAGTGCCGAATCCTGCAGCAAAATTGACGTTACATTAAAAACCGAAATAAGACCATTACAAATCTAGTCTAAATGAAATTAAATCAAACCTCTTCATTGCGCAGTGTCCCATTGACAGTCGTCCTCACGAAATAACTTCCAATTGAAATTCATCAGTTTGAAATTCGTTTCGAGCGGCATGAAAATTTGAGAAAAATCGGCAGGCACCAAACAATAGATTAATTTTCGTGACAGTTTCACATCCACTGTGACACCAGGTTGGCATTTAACCGCTTCTTTATACAGGATCGCTAGAAATGTCCGCATTTATTGAATGCCGTCAGATGTTATTTTAATATCGTTTTTATTTATATTATTATTATTGTAGAAATGTCATTCTTTAGTCCATGGCCCCTGACCCCTGACCCCACCCACCTCCCTCCTCAGCTCCTCCCACTGTCGTAAAGCATTGACCGCGGGTTTTCTGCTCTTTCTCCGCTGAGTCCTCTCCAGGACAGGTAGGTTGTCTCTCTGTCCTGCTAGTGTTTTGCGAGCTAATGCCTTACTTAGTTTACATGAAGCACATCGTTTACATATTAAAGCAATGATTTCGAATGGTTTCAATCATTAAACGCAAGAATATGAAAACGATCTAATTTGTGAGTTAAAACTAGCCGTGTCTGGTAACCTTTGTGTAGCTAGCTTAAGCCACCTACGGGTAATCTGCGCTGCCTGCATGATATGCGGTAACACAATGTCTCATTAGGCTGCTTTAAACAAAAAAACGTGATCTACTTATGTGTTTTCAATCAAACCTGCATTAAAAACAAACCCAACTAGAGCACTAAAGATTTGCCTCTGTTCTTCTTGTAGTTGCTGTCAAACCATCTCCTGACCTCTGACCCTGAATCACCTCACCAACCCAAAGGCACTTTTGAGAGCCACATCTCTAGGACCACGCCGTGCCACTTTTGTGGCCTGTTTCATGTGTTTGTGTAATGTGCTCAGAGCATTGATAATCATTCTGATTATGTGTGTTGGTTTAAATGAAAATAAAGTGATCTAAATGCATTCCTTTTGTCTTTACTGTCCAGGCTCTCATTTCATTGCGCCTCATATTTGTTTATAATAGTCTTATATCCACAACACCTCATTTGCACTAATTTACCTAAAGCTGACAAATAACACCTATGATGTTAACATTGTGCATATGGGGTAAAGATGCCAGACTCAGGACTTAGTTCATTGCACCTTTTAATTACTCATAGTAACTTATATCTGTTAATAATAGTGTCACATTCTTGTCACTTTACTTAGCGCTGACAAATAGCACTTATGATATTGCATAGCTGTTTATGACAGTGTGCTGTAGGGAGATGTATACATTATTATAACTTTATTACATATACTTATAACTACAGATATAAAGCACTATAGGCGAAGTCAAAACTCATTATGCATCACTATACACATTTAGCAAAGCAAAGTAGTTATGATGCATTATAAAACTAACAAGTGACTAGGCAGATATTGACATATTTATAATGCACTATTCAGATTAAAATTATAATCATTCATAACCAGTTGTCATAATGCATCATGAAGTTGGTTATGACGACTTGTGAATATGTATAGATGGTAATAATGACCATAATAATGCTTTATAGACACCTTATAAAACATTGTGAGTGCATTCATAGGGCATTATAAATACAACCTTCATAGAAAGTGTTACCGGCAGATCACAGGGCATCTACAATGAAATTAGTGCGATTTTAATTTAATAAGTGCCGTAATAAGCGAAATTGAGCAGAGCCAGTGGTGTTCTGTGGTTGAAGTGATCTCTGATCTAAATGATGCTTGTCATCTCATTTTAAAATGGCATGCCTTTGAAATAATTACTTTTCTATCACTCTGTTTTGCTGTATTTTGAAGTAGTATCAGAAGAGTCGCACTATAGTTGACTTTGTTTCCATGCAGTTAAACAGTCCATCTAGAGTGACCTAATTAGTCATCAAACAAAATGATGGGTCCCAACACTGAAGCACCACAGATTATTTTTGTTTCCAAAGGAAAGGTTACGTGAAACAATTGACCCATGTTAAGTTATTTGAGAGCACTGCTAACAAATAATAACTATGTCTGAATTTTTAATGCAGGAAATGTGATAAAAGGAGCAAAAACTGTATATCTTGGTAGTAAAGCTTTCTCTTTATTATTATTCTGAAGTAGCTATCTTAACTGACCTAAGCCAGGGAATGTTTATTAAGGTTACATGGGTTAAATTAGTTTAAATATATTTGACTAAGGTGTATGTAATCTAATTTCAACTGTTGATCACTCGCTGAATAATAATTTATGCTTGCAATTTTAAGAGCACTCCAGTGATTCTAAAAAGGTGCTGGCAGTAAGAGATTTAACTGAGACTAAAAAAATAAAAGAAGTACAATAGAAGGAACTGTTTTGTTAATTCAGAGAGAATGTGTATCAGGAACTGCACAGCAAGCATGATATTTTTCATATGACTATGTCCAGTTGAGCTTTTGATGTTTATGTCAAACAGTAGCAGTTGATCACGCAGTTGTTGCCAACTGTGCATTGGGTCTGACACAGCCCCATTGTTGCCAGACCCAACACTTCTGTTTGTTCCTTATCCAGCTCATGTTTGCCTCTGGCCTCTGTGACTAACAGAGCAGCTTTATTCAGAATGTTGCAACCATAGGGAGATTCCACTTCCTTTTGTCTTTCGTTGCTCTCCTGCAAGGTTGGACTTGTTGTAAGTGGTATTTTGTGCAAATTCGTGCTACACTGTGGGCATCGGAACATGCTTGCCTAATTACCTCGACAGTTCTACATCTTTTGCAAGTAGTGTTAGAAAATATTATAGTAGTAGTGTACAAGAAAGTGTACAAGGATGCTAAGAACTTTTATTAGCCTCCTGTGATATGTTTGTTTTTTAGATTAGTTTGTTGGACAAATCAGGTATTTGAAGATATGGATTATTTAAAAAATAAGTATGTCTGTTTTTAGTTTTTAACATTATATTACAAACTCTCAATCCTTTTGATCTTTCTTTGATCCCACTAGGTTACACTCTGCATTTGTAAATATTCCAGGAAAGCAATCTGTTGATCCGCTCAATGGATTTATTGTAAGGTAGTGATCAGTCCCAAGTGAAGCAGCAGTTCCCCTTCCCCCTTTTCCACATCAACTCTATGATTGCGGACAATAAAGAAAAGACAGATTCATATTTTGCCCGATCCGTGGTTGCTGGCTCAGCTACTGAGAGTTATTTGAGCCAGACCAGTGGCAACTTTTTATGACACAGAAACAAGCTTTTAAGGAGCAGGAGGAAGTTTGAACATGGGAAAGCTGCAGAGCAAACTTGGCCTTTTTTTTTTTTTTATCGGCTCATAAGCTTTTTGAAAAAAAATCCTCTTTTTTGTGGTTCTTCAATGACACCACATTTGTTATATCAAGGATTTCTCCTAATCATGCGCTTTCCTTCCCTCAGAGCAAATGAAAAACATGAATACAAACATGTTGTAATTGCTAACAGGCTAATGTATCCTCAGAGGGCCCAGCCCAGTTCTGTTGCATGGTCATTCTATTCACTCAGTGTGTTTACATGCACGTGAAAAAAGCAAATTATTGCCTCAATTGGACTATAACAGGAGAAGAAGATGGGTTTAAGACGAAGATGGTAAACAGAGTCGGTAAAATAACTGTCTGAGGGATAGCGCGCATCTTATCTGCACCAGAAATAGCGCGCACATTATGCATAAGTGTCTCATGTCTCAATGACAGTACTGTGTGGTGGTGCATTTTTGTCTTGTCACTTTATCTTTGGAAACTATGCTCGCTTTTGACCTTTTATTTATCCAGGAAAAGTAGTTTGCTGAGCACAAACAGCCCACAGACCAGCAGACGGCATGTCAGACGGCATGGTCACCTTGAAAATAGGCGTGGCAATTGGTGAAACTGGAAACGTTTTTTCTTTCCCCCTTAAAATTGCTTAAAACCACAAATCTCACTTTTCTAGCCTCAGTTCTGTTTTCTATTTTTATCATAATCTTTTAGCTATGCTCTACAGTGAGTATTGCGCTATAATAATTGAGGCCACAAGTTTTGCAAATGTATATTCAAGCCACAGTGATAAACTGCAGCTTAGGCATTTATTAGCCCCAGTGTGTATTTACAGAAGGGTGCCTCATGCCATTAGTCTGACCTAAACCCTTTACTTGAGAGAGCAACGAGGAGAAAGGAATAAGGCTTAATCCTATGATAAATGCTGTGCTGAATACAGAGCCTTGTTAATGCTGAGGTGCCAGGGTTTTTCTTTTGAACCCTGTTAGACATTCCAGTGGAGTCTGAATCCAGATTGATCCAAAAAACACGAAACACAAAAAGTTGGTTTTGACTATTGAATCAAATAATGCATATTGAAGATCTGCTTTTAATTTACTTGGGTTTAAGGCTGAAGGACCTCTCCTTTGGATCCTCCACTGTGTTTACATTGGTAGCTTGATGGATCAGGAGCTGCAGAGGGTGACTCAGCAGCCATTAAGAAACATGCTTCCCTGTCTGTATTTATTTTAACCCCAAGAAAGATTCAAATAATGATGCATTCCACAAACTGCTTAAATTCACAGTGATGGTCAAAGTTCATCCGCTTGTTATTCCTTCTTGTATGAAGCCTCTGAGGGACGTGGCTACTTCTCATGATCCCTGTAATCCGACGTATCCACAAAGACATCCGTAGACTTGTCCAGGCTGATTGACTTCCAGTGTGTCATATAGGCTTGATGAAGAGTTGCTTGCACACCAGTCAAGTGATTATTCAACAGGCGAGTGAGGGTGTGACCAGGGGGACAGTTCCTTTTGCTTGACTCCTGGTGTTAGACACAACTACACATAATTTCATGCTAGAAAAATCTAACTTCTCTAAGGTTTATCTTATTTTGTTTAGTCAACATGGACCACCCCTTATGTAGACGGTATGTATGTAGACGGAGAAGGATAGGCACAGTTATTCAAGATTCTTTCCTTTGTGACATTTAGAGTTCAAAATGCATTTTTTATGGGGATGGGGATTTATGCATCAGTAAATACTAGGATTGTTTGTGTAACTTATTTCTTCTTTGTTGATATTTGACTTTACGTATTTGATGACAGCTGGAACCATTACACATTTAAGTGTGCTGAATCTCTTCCTCTCCACGGATGCAGAGCAGCTCACGGATATCACGGTCTTGCACTGCCATGATCGATAAGAAAGTGTGTGATAATGCTATTCAAGCTGTATATAAGGGGCAGTTCACATCGAGATTCCTCTTGGGATTTCCCAAACATGACGTAGGGCTAATTCACCTATGCGTTTCCATTAACGATTGTGTAACAACACATTTGATTTGTTTGATTGAAAAAATGTACAAAGCTCTGCCCTTCACAGATTGGTCTCTTGTGGGAGTTGTGGAAATTTTCCTCTCTGCTGCTGGTGAATACGGAAATAGAGACTTCTGCCGGCCAACAATGATTTCATTTCTTTAGAGAAAGGTCAGTCCACACACAAGCGGTGATTGTAAAGGAAGACCCTGAGCTTCTGGCAAGGTCCACCTTTATGGGGGGGATGCCAGCTCTCAGGTAACACTTTCAGGGGTCTTCAAGGGGCCCTGTGATCAACTGGTGGGCCTACACAGGAACCAGTATAGTCTCCTTTGTTACATATGCAAATAGTATCGTACACTTGAACAGGAGCTAGCACAGTCACCATTGTTGCTCTCGACTTTACATGTGAAGTAAGATCGATGTCTGTTGTTTTCCCATATCTGTGCATTTACATATCTGTCCTGTGAGGTGATAGACACTCTGGTAGGTTCAACAGACACAGAAACAGTGGGTGTTGGGGAAGGAGAGGAGACAAAGAAGCTAAACTTCCATTACAGAGTAGACCAAACTTTGCTTTGTTTTTGAGGTGCTCGCAGCCGTAGACCTTCTACAATGACACAGTCTGACAGGCTGTCCAGTGACAAAATCAGAATGTAACAGGCAGATACATCAACGTCGTCATATAAATTAGTGGGTCGACACGGCACTCCTGATTGATCTTGCTCGATGGGTGAATATGAGGGGCTCACAGGTCCTTTGCACAAAACTCTCAAAAATACTGATTTCTTTGTCCTCAGAGTTGAGGAGCATAGCAAGGAGACCTCGAATGTTAATTTGAGAATCCTACTTTCAGGTCTTGGTATTTCAATGAGTTGATAAGGAGAAAATGATTTTCAAACAAAAGACAAAATGCTCTCTTGGTCTCAACTTTTTAAATGAGAGAATGTACATATGTTTGTGACAGCAATTGACTCTCCTTTTGTTTTAGACTGTGCCTGGGACACAAATCCAAAATCAAGATATCAGCGTAGAGAAAGAGATTGTGAATGGTGTTTTTAAATACTTTTAAATTTTTTAACACTATAGACCGAACTATGAATCAAGGGAAAGTATTAAACAGCTCAATTGCAGCATTGAACAGATTTCTTTCTGTCCAACAGATAAATTAGACCTTAAACAACAGTGTACCAAGTTGGTATAGGAAAAAGAAAAACACAGTAAAAAAGCTTAAATGACAGTCTATATGTCAGAGCATTTTTAGAAACAGCAATTTGTAGGATGTCTCATCAAGCATTTAGTTGATATCTGTTAAAGGCGGGGGGGCTAATTTACTCAGCTGCCTCCCCTCTAACGGGGACTGTTTGTTTGCTTTGGGACAGGGACGTGTGCTGGTGCATCTGTGTCCTAATGGAGAACATATTGGATTTTTCTGATCCTATAAATCACCATGAACTCAAGGAGACTCCACTTTTCTCCTGCATGTATCATGTCAGAGTCTGCCTCAAACATACTGACAGTAGGCAGTATAAGACTAAATTGCGGTTATAAGACTTAATAGTCACTGAAGAGCAGTGTGTTGTCCTGGCACAATGCAACCCGTGTTTGGAAGTGCTGGCCTTGAACAAAATGTGTGCTTTGCTTTGTTTTGCTTGGACATTGGGAAGCAATAACTTTCATGTCAGGTCTCCCATTCAGCCTGCATGTCTTTTCTCCTCTTTTTTTGTGTGTTATTGATAAAAGCACATTGCATCCAAAGCTCTTGGACATTCTTTCTTTTTTTTTGTTGTCCCAGATGTGTAAATGCTTAGTTCAAAGGGAAGAATGGTTTCTCATGGCATTGTTTATCACCATCAAGATAGGATAGGGAGTCACAAGTTGTTGGAGTTCAGTTCAGTTTCCCCGCTGTCATCGCAGAAACATAACCTGTAGTTAAAACATCAGTTGTTCAACAAGAATGCAAAAGGTTGAAAAAACAGTTGTCATTTTTAAAGTCCTGCTTTGCCTGGCATGTTTTGTTCTTTACATTGCCTCAGACAAAAGAGGAAGGCATTGAATTACAAATGTGAGCTCAGCATGACTGGTGTGACCAATAAAGACCAGTTTTGATATCCCTTCACACTTTAGCCATCTAGCTTTATGAACTTATCAATATTTTGTATAAAAAATTTGGATACGTTTGTGAAACTCACCTTGTTGCTGAGAAAAACAAATAAAACTGGAGAGGAGGAGGAGTAGGGAGGGAGAAGCTCAACCCCGCCTTCTTGTTTCTTACCTCACCATGATAGAGCGGCGTCTTGAGAAACGCACTCTCTTCCTAGTTAAACAAGAAGCATTTGTATTTTAACACAGTGTGTTAGAAATCTTTTGGAGCAACATGCACTGCAAAATGAGCTACAGTCAGCCTTGTTTGCTGGGAACTTCGCCCACATATTCAGGACGTTTGATGACTTACAGAGCGAAATGCGTCAGGTAAATTGACTTTTGTTGACGCCTCGCTGCTGCTTCTTAATCATGCTTGTGTGTTTGTTACACGTATTTTAAAACACCCTCATCTAGGAGCTCCTTAAACTCTATCTGCCTAATTTTTGGTATGCATTGCGTTCATCACTCTGATTGTGGCACAGCAGTTCTTTTTCTTTTCTTTTTTTTTTTTTCTTTCTCAGACGTATGACATGTGTTTTGCGTGTTTATACTAGGCTACGTGTGTCCTCCTCCGCCTTCTCCACTCTTAGCGCCCTCCGTGCACTCCAGCACACAGGATTTATAATCTTTAGGGAGCTCTATCTGATGTCATCGACCACAGTTTGGCCATGTACAATGTAAAGCAATTTGTGCCTCACAAATGTAATTTGGAAGTTAAGTTAACATGCAACCACTTTAAATAATGTTCTCATCTGAAGTTCGTCCAAACCCTGTTTGAGCATGAAAATGCATTTCTTTATGTTACACCTCTAAAACTCAAATAAATGAGTTAAAACAACTAAATAAGGTTGTAGAATGTATCTAATTATTTCATGTTAAGTAACATATTTTATATTTAATTTAAGCAGGTCATTTGTTACGTTCTACATTGTAACCGAATAAGTAAGCAGTAGTCAAAAAAGTGAGGCAATCATTTGCCACAATTTTTTTGAGTTCATAAACTCAAAAGTCAGGTAAGCAGAAATTAAATATTTGAGTTAGTGTTACATGTATTTTTTGTTTACATATAAATGTAATTACAGATTAATCCAACTCATATATAAAAACTAAACTAACTCAAAATATTTGTTCACCATATAATTAAAATTAATATATAGAACTAACTAATGTTGAATATAAAAACAGTTATTCAAGGTCAATAAACTCAAATTCTATGTTTTTATTTTTCAAAGATATTAATTAACCAAATGGAATAAGCTTAAGTACAAAAACACATACAAATATGTTTTATAAACTCAATATTTATTGGTCTTTTTTAAAATCTTTTAACTAACCAGACCCCAAAATAAAACGTACCCCAAAACTTAAAATATTTGTAAATACATTGAGTCCTTCTAACTTCTAACAACAAAAAAAACATGGTCAATGACTCTTCCTTTTTAGCACATACTGAAACATATATTACAACAGTAATATATTTGAAAGACAAAAAACAAAACAAAAACAGGACTATCTGGTTGTAAAACTGTAGGGCATCATTATAAAAAAAATCCACAGTACAAAGGTTTACATTAGCTTTAAACCTTGAACTTCAAGGTATAATGCTTTAAACATATTTAAACATATTTTCAGAACTGAATAAACAAGAAGTCCTCAGAGGGAAATAAGGTCCCAGCAACTAAACCACTAAAATCTAAACAAAGTTCAATACTATGAACTGTGTTTTCTTTTAAGGGCAGTTTATGTACCGTATTTTCCGGACTATAGAGCGCACTTCAATACAAGTCGCACCCACAAAGTTTTTTTTAAAAAATGGAAATATACATATATAAGTCACACCGGGCTATAAGCCGCTGATATCTACTGAACTGATTAGTTTAACTGAACATAACGGAACTGATCAGTTTCTGAACGGTGTCTGTAACATAAAAGTAAAAGTGCTGATCAAACAAAACAGAAAAGTTACTGATTGGTTTATTCATCCTCCTCCTGCGCACTGAAACCACTAAAGTCATCTTCTTCAGTGTCGGAGTTGAACAGCCTCAGAAGAGCTTCGTCACATACCTTTTCTGTGTCTGTGTCAGTGTTGCTCTCCGTGTCATTGTCATCCCAGGCTAAAGCTGGCTGAAAATGATGCTTTTCGCATGCGGACAGTTTTTGTGAAGGATTTAACGCGAAAAAAAAAAAAAGAAAAAATCCACAGAAAATCTGCATCTTTGCATAAGCCGCATGGGTCAAAGCGTGGGAAAAAAGTAGTGGCTTATAGTCCAGAAAATACGGTAGTTTTGGGGGGAATACAATACACAAAGAACCATTATAAATGTCTTTAATAGCTTATGCACTATATCTTCAACAATGATAAAATGTGTAATTACTTTAACAAATAGGCCTGTGGAGTAACTTGAACACATTTTAACAGTAGTCAACATGGACACTGTTTATATCATCAAGTGATTCTTGAGTGTCTGCAGCCTGGGTGACAATTTACAGTCATCCAGACCAAGTAAGACTTTCTGAATGAACTCAGATGCAGCGCAGAGATTAGGCCAAACATTACGAGGAATCCATCATCAAGTCTAGGGAGGCTGACCACCACATCACCTTCGAGGACAACAGAGATTTTCATTGGGTGGTAGTGGACTGGACTCAAGGTATTTTCGCTGATGGTTGTAAGGAGGGCCACCGTTGCATCTGCAACATCCGGCTCCTCTAAATCATCCTAAAAGAATGAAGAGTGATTATACGCATCAATTAATCATGTCTACTGAAACACAATGGGTTGTGGGAAGCAAATTATTTAGATTACAGTTAAATGTCGTAAAAAAATTCTGTGTACACAAGTCCGATGGACCTCTCTTCATTTTACTGCTTTGACACAGAGAAGGTGAGATGACTTGGAAGTGTGGTATTACAGGTCTATTGACTTATATGATATTGTCTGCAAAATCAGCACAGACATTACAGGTTTCAAAACATCTCTCAAAGATCTCACAAAATGTTGATGTTGATTAAACATAATCAAAATATTAATGTGTTGATAATACTGACAGGGCTTGATATTTTATTTGGGACTTACCACGCATGTTCTGTAAAATCCAGAGACATCCTCCCGCAGATACACAGGAAGGGCATTTAAGACAGTGGTACGCCTTGTGTATACATCATGTAATTCCTAAAACAAAAAATTGTGTAAAGAGAGAGAGAGAAACAGAGACAGAGAAAGAAGTGGATGAGAAACATAGACCGTAAATGACAGTGAATGAGCACCAACTTCAATAAAGTTGGTCAATCAGAGAAATAAAAAGTTATTTACATTACCGACCACTGTTCAGCACAAACAGACACACCCCCAGCAACCCCAGCCTGTTTTGCCACAGTGCCTTATCCTGTTGGAGTACGGACTAATCTGGTACACTGGACCTTTAAAATTTAAACCCCAACATTACACAAAGAATGAACCTGTGAAATGTTTATGCACTTTGAAAATGCCAGCCAAAGCATCTGCAATCTTTCCAGTTTTGGACGCCTTCTGTCAGAATAAGGTCATCAATTGTGGAGTGTGCCGATCAAGCTCTGCGTAGAATGTATTGGGCAGGTTCTGGTTCGTTATGCGTTGTAACTCTGCATATACTTACATTTAACAAAAGTAAAAAGACAGTACAGTAACATCAATTATTTATTTAAAGATTAGTCAAATTAAGCAAAACTACACATGACACACATTAGCAAAGGAAATACAGGTGAAAGAGATATTACCTCAGACTGCATCTGAAGATCAGGCCAGAGGTCCATTAGCTGTTTGACTGGTGGGCAGGACATCACTATGGTCTTTCGCTGCAAAGCAAACGTGGTCGGCATCATCTTACTAATGAGAGGTAGGTTTCTCTTGGTCTTCTTTACTTCTTCAACAATTACCTGCCTCAGATGTTCAAGACTTGAGGGATCCTCTCCTTGGGGAAAGTTGGGCAGAAAGTTGTCTTCTGCACACTTGGATTTTTTAATGTTGGAGTGGGAAGGTTCATTCTCTGGGTTTCTTTGGCTTCTTTTTTCAGCATTTACAGTGACCTCTTGACATCCAGCCCTTCTCATTAATTGCCCATTTGAACCCAATGCTGTTCTTCCACCCATTCAATCCAGTGGCAGATCCGGCTTCTTTTAAACAGGGATGTTTAGCCACAAGAGCCTCCGCTACCATTGCTATGTCTTTATCACTTGAGTAAGCCTTGAAACCATATATAGTAGATGCAAGTTTTCCTAAAATATCATGCTTTTGGTTTCTTGACCACTTAAGAGGTCTTCCAGTCTTCTCAAATTCAGTATTCCCTTGTCTAATTGTCAAATACAAATGTGGGAATTTGAAAAGAACCTTTAGGCCATCTGCTTAGACGTTCCGGGGATGACACATCTGACAGTGTTTCAGTAGATGCAACAGAACTAGAATCTTGTGTAAGTGAAATATGAACAATGGCTTTTTGTGGCAGCTCCTCAATGTCAACCAAAGAAGTAAGTTTTCCATTTAAGTCTGGATCTTCGTACTGCAATCTGAAGTCAGCATCCAATTCCAATTGTTCTTTTAAAATCTGAATCAGTGCATCAACAGAGGCTGGCTGAGAGCTGAGTTTTACTTTTCTTACACGGTCCATCTCAATGATGCGAAGGATCATGTTTTGTGAGGCTTCCGCTGCCATTGCGCTAATGAATGAAGAAACATTTCATAGAATAAAAGATTGAGTTTATTTGAAGGAGTGTGTAAAGAACTGTCACGACACTGTCATAACCAAGATATGACACTTGTCGTGAACATGAAGAATTCACTGCTAAATCGCCGCAGTACTGATATATATTTATTTATTTGATTTATTTTTCCAAAATATACCATTGCTGTTGAGATAAACAGTCTCTTCACATATGATAATTAGACCTGATTTGGCATTTTTGTGTTGTCTTAGTCAATTTCAAGTTGTTGGAACAAAGACATTCCATAACTAACCTAACACCAGCAACCTACAACAACATTCATAAAGACTCCATGTTCATGACAGGTGTTATGCCACGATGCACCTATTTGTTTATAAGCATATTGCTTTAAAACAGTGCAAATTCTGATTCAGTTACTTACCAGTGAGTGGCCTCAAGACTGTCTCACTTGAATGAACCTCTTTGGAGTCAAGAGGAGCACACCATCTACCTTGTATGCAGACAGTGGGACTGTATCATTGAACTCAGATTGCAGGTGGATGGACAGGCTTGTCTGTGTGGCTGACAGCTCATAGGATCGAAGATGTTCTACATACCAGGAGTCATAATCACAACAGAGAAAAGAAACATTGTGATTCACAAGGTAGATCTGCGCTAGTTTGCAAAATTTAGACAGTCCACCACTGACACCAACTGACACAAACGTTTCACTAGTATAGTCTATGCCATCAATGGTCACCTTTGTTGTGTGGTAGACTGTATCACTGGTTGTTTGTCCTCTTATGTGAGCCTGAGCTACTTCTGGTAGTGCTGAAACCAAAACAGAGTCAACCCTAGCTGTTTGTGTTCTTGGCCTGAAAAATGATGGTGCATGTAGATGATATGCCATCATGTGTTGGTGTCTGGTTGCCAGTGTCTTCAAAATATTATAAGTTATAAGTTATATTATAAGTTTTGAGCATCATGCACCACTCTCTTGAAAAAGCGATGTTTGGCCTCAAATCGCATGGTGCAAATATGCACTAGGGGCCCAAAGCACTTTACTAGGGTGGGATAATGCTCTACATAGTGATGTTTAGGACGAAGCCTAAGCTCAGGAAAAACCTTGTGCAGTGTCTGTCTGTGATCACTGATTTTTAACACAAAATAGTCTATGGTTTCAGTAAATGATGGACATAATCCTAATTCCACTACCTCTTTTAATTCCATCAAAACTGCCCATGCAGCATTGGCCTCTGGTACTTTACTGCCTACAAATAATGGAAGTAGTCTGAGTAGAGTGGCATTTTCATGCCCATTCCCTCCTATTGTTGTCATGTAAGTCATGAATGTCTTTTGAGTGGCCTGTGGCCTATTTACTTTATCAGTGCTGATATGGGAATGATGTGATCTTTTGGTTCAAATACCCCAAAGTGAAGTACTTCAGCCGAATCATCTCTTTAATGCAAAGAGCAAGTTCAGTGGGAACAATACCTTCCAAAAGATCATGTAGTATGTCTGGAGGAAAACCTGTTATGGGATGGGAGTACTCCAGTGCCTGATGCAACACACAGTCATGTTTCACACCAAATTCACTGCCATTTTCCAGGGATATTTTCCAGGGACTCTAAAAAGCCACCTAATCCATGAGCTGCCAGATTGTCAGCAGAAACACAAAAGATTGTTCCTTTCACATTCTGACCAACAGATTCAATAAAAACACCATCCTGTTCAAGAGTGTGAATATCACGCATCAATGGAGCAAGTACAGCTGCATATCCATATCTCTGCAGGTCTGTTACTTTAGCTAACATAGCTAGTTGTATAGTGTGCATTGCCGATTTATATTTTGGCGGCAGATTGGCCAGGACCCAGTATAAGCTGCAGAGTTTGTAAACTTTACATGATGTTCCAAGAGGGTTAGCAATTTCAAGCTCATCAATATATAGTTGGATTGCTAGGCTTAGATCTTCTGAAGAGAGTAATTCATTTTCACAGAAACACAGAAACTGTTGAATCATTTGAAGGATTGGAACATAATAATAGTGTATAATAATGGTATGGCCAGGCTGCTCTAAATAGTACTCTACTGGCATTACAAATGGATAGTTGTGCTCTATAAATGTCTTTCTGCGCTCACAGACAATGTCATTTCGAAAGTCCGTTGAAAGACTTCGTTGATGTATTCTACTTTTCTACTTTTATGGGAGTTGAACGAAGAGTACACATTTGTGCTTGTAGGAGCCGTACTGTTGCACTGGTGGATTATTCGCCTTTTGATTTGTTTGGTCTGGTTGCCACGGTGATGCACAGGGCTTGGGTCGCGTGAGCACTGGGGGATGATTGCCGTAGGTGATATAGGGAGCTGGTTCACCTGCACTGAGGAAGGAGAGAGGCGAGTGTTAGGTGTTTTGTGTAGTGTTTTTTTGCTTTGTTACATATTCGCCACCAGTGTACACCTTCACCATATTTCGGCATATGTAATCTGAAAGCCGCTGAAGTAGTTGCGAGTCATTTATTAAATGCTTAAACTCACCTGGACTCAGCGTGCTTACATGAACCAGCATCAGCGCGTCACACAAAATATACAGGACCTCACCTCATCCTCTCAATGACTTTTGAATGACAGGCAAGTCGTTACAGTGCTATAGTTACAACCTTTGTATGGACACACCACTGTTTCATGCTTTTTTAAGTTTGTCCTAATGTGACTGAGGAGTACAGAAAACAGTCAGAAAAAGGTTGCTGAAATGTGCATAAAGGGCATTTGAATATCACAGGGTTCTGACTCTGCCCTGCACTGCTGCTATGTTTTGGAGTATGATATCTTGACAAGTGAGTTCCTAGTGCACTAAGCGTCTGAAATGTGCACATGTAATCATCATGAAGCATGGTAGTGGGCTAACTCTTGAAAAGTGGCTGTGCTGCAGTCTATAATGTTTAAATAAACGTGTTCTGGTCGAGAAGTAAGCTGGGACTCGGACTCCAACACACAAGAATTTTTTTTAAAATTATTATTATTTTTAACTGGACACCTCAAATAGAAAATAAATATACTAACATTGAGTGAATGTTATTGAGTGTGAGAGTTGAGAAAGTTTTGACATGAGACACACTGATGTGCCGGGACCATAGATCCCTATGTTAAAAAGGCAGGAAAATTTCTGGAGGAAAGCAGTTTCTTTCCATCGGTCTGAAAGTCTCATTTCTTAATGTAAATCACATAACATATATACATTCAGGAAGACCTCAGGATACTCTCAGTGAAGCCGGTTCAAAGATAGGAACTACGGTTTGGCCACAAATCCTTTTTGTTCGAGGGGTACTTTCAGACATTTTTCTCTCTCTCTCAGTGGTGTCAAATGCATTGACCGTATATACTATGGATAAACCCACGTTGCTCCCTTTTGCAACCAGCCTCAAGTGGCCACTCGATGAACTGCAATTTTTGCAGTTCCGCATGGGCTTCATCTCAGAGCCGGAGGTTACCACTTGGTCAAATGTTGCAGGAGCTGCTACGGTTGCTTGCTCTGCTCTGATTGGTGGCCGCCACCTGGCCCTGGTAGCTCAACTACCAAAGCCTGACTGTGATTAATCATATTGAACTCTCTGTATAATAACAATGACTGTCAGTAATACAGTTTGAATATCGGCCATTTTAACTTTCTCTCTCACAGACACAGACACAGACAGACACACACGCAGTCAGCAAGTATTTCAAAATAAGAGTTCCTTCAAAATAAAAGTCTTTGTAAAACTAAAACTTATGATTAACAGAGACATGGGCACGACGGGGCCAGAGTAAAGCACACTCAAAAATTTCTTTAGAAATGTTCTAGTTTACTATTTGTTATGACACTTTTCAATCTGTAGCCTCACTTAAAGCAAATACTATATAATAAGGTTATGACATGTAGGTTATAGGTTATAACAAAAAACCATAACATTGCTTTTGTGCCCCATGTATTTCAGTTGGGTCAGAGTCAGCTAAACTTAGACTTTGCAGTAGCAGGAGCTACTCAATGATGCTTTTTTAATTTTATTTAATTTAATTGCAACAGAACAGGACAGTAGTTGCTATAATGTCATGAGTGTGTCTACTATACCTGCTCAATCTTCCTCCACTATTCCATGAGGGGTCACGAGAATCACTCCAGATCATTCCTTTGTTTGACATTTGTCCTGTTTGTTTAGAAAGTTATTTAGATATTTGTTTTATTTTTATATTTTTAGGCTGTTTATTTACTTTTTTTTGCGTATTTAACCCTATTTAAGTTTATGTTGTCCTCTTATATTTTCAATGCAGGTTCCATATCTTTAATTTTTTATGTTATTTTCTTGTAATTGATATATTTGTTTTTTGCACTAAACAGAACGAGGCCTATTTTAATTTTTAATTGTTAAAATGTGTTAATATGTTAAAATATACAATAGTGTTTGTTTATCATTTTGCTTTATATTTATTTTCCACTTTCATCATTTTTTGTATTATTTCAGTAGAATAAAGCATAGACAGTCACAAAGGCTGTACTTGGTTTATTTGAAAGGCTGTAAACACATCTCTTAGTGTTGGGTCTAATGGAGGAATAAAGTCAATCAGTGAGTTTACATACATGTGAAAAAAACGAATAATTGCCTAATCGGACTATACCAGGAGAACTTAAGTGCATGTAAACACTTTACTCCGATTAAAATGAGAGTTCTCATTATCCAGATAATGCGATTGAATTGGACTTTTCATTCGGATAATACGTGTGCGCATGCTCCACGACCGCTGCGCTGGCGTGTGACCCCAGAACAAAAACGTCCAAGAAAGCCAGTTTTAGAAGAAGAAGAGAAACGAAGCCATCTGAGGGATAGCGCGGATCTTACCTGCACCAGAAGTAGCGCGAACATTACGTACAAGATTAAAAAATTTACAAATATCCGTTTGGTTGTTGTTTGAAATGCCAGTCCGCCGCATGAACGACTCTAGTTTATTATATCACGTAATAGGTCAACCCGGAAATCGGGCCGTATTAACGTGGTATTAATGTGCTGAAAAGACACGTATCGCCACCTAGTGTGGAAGAACAGTTATTCGATTTTCTTTCGCTGCATGTAAAGTGCAGTGGGACAAGGATTGTAGCGAGAAAGTCTAATTTTGAGCATACCTCGATTAAGCTCTGCATGTAAACGCACTGAGTGAGTGAGGAGAGTGATCCGGTCAGTGAATACTACTGATCTACTGATTCGCATTGCGTCACTGACTCGAGTCAGTTCGCGAACGGATCACTTACTGATTCGTTCGCCAAATGAACCACCAGTACGCGAATGGATCAGTCAGCTACTGACTGACTCGATGAACGAATCAATTGAACGAATCATTTTAATGAACTGTTTCGAGTGATTCGGTACAGTAAAAAGAACGATGGTTCCCATCACTAATTCACGTCCACATATGCGCGCACACGTGAGCGTCCCTAACGGATGTATGTTCTCGCGCATAATTCAAAAGATTTCCGTTAACAGTTATTAACAGTTTCTGATTAGGTTTAATTTTTCACTCACAGCACTTGCAGTTACAACACAAATTACTTTAAGTGCTGGTGTGCATTTTAGTATAGCCCGTTTTTACAATTACACATTAGCTAAGGTTGATTTGTTAGCTTGCTAACATGACTCACATTGTCTGTGTATGAACACTTTCAAATTCCAAACAAATATATTAACACATTTCTTTTCATGTTTAATAATTACATAGAATCCAATGGCGAAACCTGACAGAAAATGCAGAAACTCGAACGACCTCCCTCTCTGTGGGTTTGCGTCTTTCACCTGGGGCGACGCAAGCAGTGCCACACGGTCAGCACAAGAAACGCATGCAAAAATTTCAAAAGAAAAGCGTGTGGACACTTCCAGTGCAAGCGAGTTTGTCTTGATTTATATTTAGTGTGGATGCCCAGAGGGCATTGATATTCATTAATATTTGATTTAATATATTTAATTAATTAGTCAACATTATAATATGAAAATGATTAATTCCTAACATGCAATATATTTATTTTTGCCAATCTATGAAATTTAGCAACATATACTGATTCAATAATTCTTCTAACAGTTTTTTTATTTACAAATGCTATTGATTTATTTGGTCAAAATAGGACATATATAATGTCAAAATTGAAAAGTTTTAAGTAACTAAGAAGTTATCCTTTTATTCAGTTGTTACATAATCTGTAGAAAAGTTCATATTAATCAAAAGATATCAGTTTAGTATACACAAAACAAGAAAAAAGTTACCGGCACTTAACATGTTCAAGTTAGTATAACTTCTTAACAAATTTTAAGTAAGCGTTACTAATTTGAGCATTCGGGTTTACGGTATATTAAGTCAAAGTGGGTGGCACTTTTAAGCGGTTTAATTGCTCTGTATTAATTTAAATTGCGATTTCTGATTAGGTTTAACAACATAAACTAGTCCTAAAAGTTTAAAAAGACTTGTTGAAGACTATCCGCACATTATGTTCCCTCTCATGCCTCTGATTCCTGTCAGAGCGCCGTCCATCGGCCTGATTTTGCACTGGAAAAGGGAGAACAGAGGCAGGAGAGCTTAAGGAAAACAAAACAAACAAACAACAGCAAAAAAACAAAAACAAACAAACAAACAAAAAAAAACATTTAGCTATTGAGGCGAACAAAAGACCACATTTGATTGTTTTTATCCATGAAATTTCACCCCAAGAGGAAAAAAAAGGTCATACTCAACATACAAGAAGACAAAAGACATTGATTTTGAAATGAACTAGAGAGAAAACTCAAATAGCTGAACAACTCTATTGCAAATAACCCATCAGAAGCTATACACAATGAACTTAGGTTAATTTCCAATTTGACAAAATACTTAACAAAAACATTTATTTATAATAGAAATATTAAGACATAATGAATTCAAATATAGCAATACAAATGGGAAATACCTGGCAAATCAACTAAAACGTAACAAATAAAAATCCATAATATCCTTAATGAGGATTCAGCAGGGAGACCAATGTTCTCTGCCCAAGACATCGACGACACTTTTCAGTCATTTTATAGTGAACTATATTCTTGTGATCATGAACCAGATGTATCAAAAATTGATAATTTTTTAGACAGTCTCAACCTCCCCAAAATAACAGTTCATCATAATATGGACAAACCACCCACACAAGATTATTACTTAAAGGCACTCAACCAAAGGCCAAACAATAAAGCGCCTGGTCTGGACGGCCTTCCTGCTGAATTCTTCAAACTATTCTGGGACACTATTTCACCACTATTCAAGAAAGTGTGCCAATAAATCAAACATATTTCCAAAAGACAACGAATACTACTCTCCTCTCATTACTACCAAAACCAGACAAAGACATGACTCAGTGTTCCATCACTAATCAACACAGACATTAAAATAACAAGTAAAGCCTTGACTATGCAAGCTAATTAATTTGAGAAATTGTTTGATTAGCAATTTAACCATTCAATTCACTTTCAAACTCTAAATTGCAAAATTTACATCCTAACATTTAATATTACTTAATATTATTATTTTACTATTTTTAAGTCCTTTGTTTGCAGTAAGGACACATTCTCCAGATGGAGAGTAAATCTTCATAAATTTATTCTCCATCTTTCCGACAACTGACTTGAATGAAAAAACGCCGTCTGAGACGGCTGAGATGGCTTCAGGAAAACTCGGAAATTCTATATTCCAAGATTCAGGATCGCTGTATTGATCCCCGCAGGCAAATTGTTTTGTCCAAGACTCTCAAGATAACAGAGAACATAAATGTGACTAGACATAGACATAAAAATATGAATCAAGGAAAAAAAATAGAATAAGATAAAAATAAAATAATCTTAAAAATAGTGTAAGAATGAGTTAGTGAAGTTACAAAAAAATATATATACTGAAAATATACAGTCCAGTGTACAGTCATAGACATGAGATATATAGACATTTTTAAGTGTCTCAGTGTTTGTTAAATAAAGAGTCTATAAAGTGTCTTGTATGTAGATCCGTGTAATCACCCAAGCCATTAACCATTAAACACTGCTAACAGTTAGAGCTGTGCATTCTGATGGCTGTGGGGATGAATGAATGACCTCCTGAAGCACTCTGTCCTACAGCTCAGTGACAGGAGCCTTTGGCTGCGGCTGCTTTTCTGTCCAGCCAGGGTGGGGTGAAGGGGTGAAGGGGGTGAATGGTGTCACAGTCCAGGATGCTCTGTACCTTCCTCATGTAGCACCTTTCAGTGACAGTCCCCACAGACTCCACACTCCTCCCCAGAACCAAACCAGCCCTATGAATTAACTTGTCCAGACGCCGCCCGTTCTTTTCTGTCAGGCTGCCACCCCAACAGACGACAGCATACAGCACAGCACTCTCAACAACAGACTTATAAAACATATACAGCATTTCACTACACACATCAAGCAATTTTAGCGTGTGCAGAAAGTGGAGCCGACGCTGTCCCTTTTTGAGCAAGGCATCACAGTTCTTTGACCAGTCCAGTTTGTCATCGAGGTGGAGGTGGAGGTGAACTCAGAAATTTCAGACTTTCGATATCATAACGTTCACGTTACAGGAGAAAAATCACCACTGATTGTCACTGTTTGCTGAACATTAGCAGCTATTTGTAATTTTGGAAGCAGTAATTTTTGAGTTTGAGAACACAGAGCTCTTTTTCTCCAAGTTGTCTTGAATGCAGCTGCAGCTGGATCTCAACCATGCTTTCCAGGACTCACCCCCAATCTACTTCTGATTGGCTAGTGGTGTTCCTTTGTGGGTGAAAACTGCATTGCTCTCATTCCATTGGTAGGCGAACTCAGTTGACTGCTTGAACCTGACAATATCCCGCATCAACATTTTTGATTAAATAATTAAAAAAATTAAATTATCTTTTTTAACTGCATGTTGTTCATGTAGCAAGACACACACAATAATGTTTAAAACTGGTGACTGGTGAAACAGATGAAAAATGATGGTGAGCTCAGATCAGACAAGTTTTGGGGCACGCCCTGTGATCTCTGGCGCTGCCCTTGGAGGAGTACTGACCCCAGGTTGGGAACCACTGATCTAGAGACACTTAATTTTCATTTTCTTGCCAACCAGTTACAATATATTTATAAATGGATTAAGCAAACAATACAGTCTGGCTCATGGACAGAACTAGAACAAGCACAATGGACACCAGTCCTAGTATCCAACCTCCCATTTCTCAACACAAGTTTAAAACGACACAGTGCATTCAATAACGCAGATATCTCGACAACTCTCACAGCCTGGTGGAAAATCAATAAGCTCTTCAAATCCATGTTAACCCCCTGCAAATATACCCCTATTTGGAATAACCCAAACTTTACACAGAAAAATTCACCTCTACACTTCGTCACCTGGAAAGAAAAAGGGATCACACACCTACACCATATCTTCCATAACGATAAATTAATCTCATTGGAAAATCTCATTCACACCCATGGCATTGGGACTGTCCAGTATCTACAGTATTTCCAATTAAAAACACACACATACAAAATAAAAAAAATATAAAAAATACTATCCAAACTATTACTAAACCAAGACACGACCATATCGCATCCCACACCAAATAGGAAAATTACCTACTGGTCAGTCAAAAAACGCAAACAGCTAATACAGTACAAAGTCATCCACAGAACCCACCTCACCATACATGTAATTAATTCATAGCCACAGACAATTGCTTATTATGTATGTGAAACACAACTACTATCATGCCATGAGGCTCTGTCCCCCAGTACAAACCTTCTGGGAGGGGTTCTTTAAAAACAATGATGCAGCCTTCCATTATCCCCCATCCTCTGTTTACTTGGAGATTATTGTTATTATTATTATTGTTAGTTCATTGAATTGGGACAATGCACATTAATCAACACTGATCGGGGTCATCAGGGTAAATGCACTAGACTTAGCACAAATCTTCAATTTCAGCAGTGATGGGAATAATGGTGTTAAAATAAACGGCGTTACTAACGGCGTTATTTTTTCAGTAACGGGGTAATCTAACAAATTACTGTTTCCATCGTTGTAACGCTGTTTCCGTTACTGACAATAAAATGGGGCGCATTGCGAACTAAAGCTGTCTGTTATCATTCGACTTGGTTCTCTGCCACTGGAGCTTTTCTTTTGTTGAGGAGATGAGGGAGGGGCGAAACAACCGGCGCGACCCGGGTTTTTCTCTCTAACGCAGATATGTCTGCCTGTTGCATTCTGACTCGACTGCCTGACGGACTGTATCATTGTAGAAGCTTCAGCTCAAGAACAAGTTTTGGTCTACTCCCATAAAGACTGATCTCTCAAGGGTAGAGATTTTTGTTCCTTTTTTCAAACAAATCAAATATACACGACTGTTAATGGAAGCGCATAGGTGAACAGCGACTGTATTTATATACAGCTTGTATAGCGATCTCCCACTTTTTTAACTATCTTGGCAGCACTCTGCATCCGAGAAAAGGGGGGATTTGACGGCAGTTATCGGGCTCTGTGCAGGGCACAGTGATTTACTCTAATATCAGCAGCCTTTCAATAGAGTGGGGGTTTGACGGGTCCATTCTTCAGGTCATCAACAATTGTAACTTTATCTGCAATTTACGCGATGACATATGAGGGAGGAAAAAACAGGCACTCAGCTCTCACAGCAGGAGGTCCGACCCGGGACTTTTGCCAATGTGAAAGCACCAAAGGCCAGTAGACTTGGGATTTTTGATGTGAAAGTGGTATATATCTACCAGTTGGGGTCTGAGGTGCAATACATTTTAAAAGTTCTGTGTAAGTGTCTATGCAATTCTATTTCATGCAGCTGGCTTGTGAAACCTACTAAGAAAAAAACTTTAAAAAAGAAGAGTAACGCCGTAGTTACTTTCTCTGGTAACTAGTTACTTTTATAATGGAGTAATTCAGTTACCAGCTCAGTTACTTTTTGGGAGAAGTAACTAGTAACTATAACTAATTACTTTTTAAAAATATCATGCCCAACAATGAATTACAGCCATAGTTCCACCGCAGGTACACAACACAGACAAAGAAGACTTTAAAACAACAATCATACAATAGACAATTACAGAACCAGACAGTGTCAAAACAAACCAGTATCGAAGACAGTATCGAAACAGACAAATTTATGACAAAACATTTGAATCACAATTATAAAAAACATTAATGGACCCAGAGAGTATGCATCAGATTAAGAAAACTATTTAGGCTATGTGAGTACATGTCTGATTTATTTTTAACCAGTGCTTGAGATTTCTTCTTTTTTTAAAAAAAGACAGATCGATGTTTGTGGATCGTAGGAAAATAAATCGATACATTGATGTAGTGGATGAATCATTACACCCCTCCTCTAGATGAATTCATTCGGTGGTAGGGGGGCAAGAGCGTTTAAAACTTTGCAGATTAACATTTGGGCAAACTTTAGGTAGGTCATTTACACAGAGACTGAATAGAATCGGTCCAAGAATGGAACCTTGGGGTACACCATTTGAGCAGCTGAGATGAGGTGACATTGAGTTTCCAGTCTGCACAGTCTGTTTTCTATTTTACCGATACGATCTCATCCAGCAGAGTACACTATCAGTAAAGTTGAAGAGGTGGTTTAATGACTCAAAAGCTGTTTTCGAGTCCAAGCAAACAGCTCCTAGATAGATAACCTCCCTGATGTAGAAAACATTTGATGTTCTCATGAAAATAAGAAATTGCTGTCTCGGTTGAGGGGTATTTACGAAATCCAAAGTGCATTGGATGGAGTGAGTTATGCCCATTATGTCTGTGAATGTTCTCAGATGACTGAATTTTTTTAATAAATATACTGTATATATTGGGCATTTTCAGCCTTTAATTGAAAGCACAGTGACAGATAGACCGACAGATCATTGGCTTTCAGGTGTTGAGCAGAGTGTCAGTGAGGCGCATGAAATCATCTTTGAGCTCTTCTGACTGCTCTTTTTTTATGTCATTTACACCTGCCTCAAGATCTCACAGTAATCAACCCAGCACCCAATAATACCAGACCAATACTAATAGCCATAACCGATGCCAAAAACCACGCTCAGGAACTGGAAAACAAGACACAAACATAGCACATCACACTGGTTAAACATCCTCACAGAATACATTTTTTTTCTTTTTTTTCCAAACTTTCTTTTTTGGTTTTTGTATAGAACAAACAGGATTCCAGACGAGGTTAATAGATCCCGTACTCTCTTACCCATCCCAACCCAAGTCTGCCCACTCACCCATCCTGAACGATAACCATTCAATCGACTCACTCTCATGACAGACATGTACAAAAGACAAATTAGAAACAAGGACAATATACACAGTATTGTGGTAAGGCTGCACAAACCAAAATTAACCCAAAATTTAAAGAGAGATAAATAAATGTAAGCGGTAATGTGCTAAACAATAAGGTAAGGTAAGATATATGCAGTGTAATGGCATAACAAGCGTCTCTACACATGAAGCACCAATAGGAGCAAAAGTAACGTTGATAGAAAAGTAGGCCTCACAGGCCTTAAGAAGGAACATAAACCTTACAGTAAAAGTTAGGATCAAGTAGTGAAATTTGTGCCTCCACGAATATTTACTGTTATTAGCTTCCAAATAAAATCAATATGAACAAACCTGGACATGGAATACAACTGGAGTATATTACACTGTATAAAGATGTTCAGATGAGAGGGGGTTAACTGTACGAAAACATTCAGCCCTTAGGAACAACGGGTTACCTGCTGCTTGTTAAGTATTCATGCCATTAGCTTGATAGCGAAATGACAAATAGCCAGTAAACCAGGTACCGGTACTGTCTGACCGAATACCATTTAGCTGTTTACACTGGAGAATTATTCTTAAGCCCTTGCAACCGACAAAAGTAGAACCTCTTCCCTGTTGTCCGTGGTGACATACAGCTTTGCCGGGTAGCGGAAAGTGGGTTTCAATCCGTGGGTAATGGGCTTCTCGATATGTAGCCCATTGCGCCATCACCCCGAGGGTAAAGTCCTTGAAGATGGCCCCAGGTTTCCCCCGATACTGTAGCTTGGACCTCCTCCTGCGGGCTTCACGGAGAACCTTTTCCTTAGTCTGGTAGTCATGGAACCGGATAATGACAGACCGCAGGCTCTCGCCTTGTTTAAGGTTTCAGGGTCAGGGACTTGTGTGCTCGATCAAGCATGGGTGGCATCTGTAGTACTTCTGCGCACAGAAGTTGGGGCAGTAGTGCAGAGAAGAATTCGGTTGATCATGGGCCTTCAATCGACTCAGAAACTCCTATAATATGGACATTACTGTGGCGGCTACAAGCCTCCAGGTCAGCTGTTTTGACCTTTAGCTTCTCGATAACTGCAGTTAGCTCAGCATACGTTGCTTCAATGCTAAACAGGCGTCCATCCACCAGGTCCGCATTAGTCTCCAGAGAGGCCGTGACTGGACACAGTGGCTTGGACAAAGTCTATTTTGGCCTCCAGCGCTGAGAAGGATATCTTAAACTCCATTGCTAGCTTGGCTCGGCTTTCTAAGAGGCTCATTAGGCCATGTTAAGCTAATTAGCAGCTGCATTGTTGGAGGGCATAGAGTCTTTTTTGTTTTGTTTTGCATGTTTGCTTGCCATTTTCCGAGGTCGTCCCGAGGTGCTGTGGTCTCACCGCGTTGATGCTTTGGGAAGTAAGCGGAGAGGGAGGTTGGAAAAGTAAAAAGTAAAAATTCAAGAAGAGCATGGGAGAGCGGCAGTGAAGCGTTTACTCCATGTTCACCAGGACCCGAGGGCCCACAGAATACATTTCTATAGAAAAACTCAGCCACTCTCCAAGAACTCTAAAAGAAACTCATTACTTTAAAGCAATCTGTCAGCCCATGTCCTCAGTCTGACTAGCATTGTCTTAAAAATGCCATTCTTATTATCATTTATTTACTTTTTAATCAATAATTTATTAGTCTTTTTTTCTATTCTACATAAGATTTTGCCTCTAAACCACACACACGTCACTCACCCACACAGGATCACATGAACACTTGGAACTGATACCCCCACTCCTATCTCATTTGTGTTTTATTACAGTGTAGTTCAAGCTTTTTTAGTTGTATTACTACCTTTTTAATTTTTTTTTAAATTTTATATATTTTTCTGTTTTGTTCCTGTTCCCTGTTGTTGTCTCCCATTGTTTAAAAAATCCTTGTTATTTCTTGTTTGTATTATTCGTATTGCTCTTTACTCCTTTGTACAAAAAATGCCCCAAGGTTTTTACGTGAGAAGTTGGGAAGGAAGCCTCACAGGTTGTGTTTGACCAGATTTGGCAGAGTTACAGTCCCCTCCAACAGTATTGGAACACCAAGGCAAATTCCCTTGTTTTGTTGTTCACTGAAGACATTTGGGTTTAAGATCAAAAGATGAGTATGAGACAAGAGTTCAGAATGTCAGCTTTTATTTCCTTGTATTTTCATCTAGATGTAAGGATATATATCACTGTTTGTATTACACCACAGCATTTTTAGGTGAGCAAAAGTAATGGAACAAATAACCTTAAAGTAAATAACATTTAATATTTGGTGGCATAACCCTTGCTAGCAATGACTGCCTCAAGCCTGCAACCCATCAACATCACCAAACTGTTGCATTCTTCATTTGTGATACTATTCCAGGCTTTTACCGCAGCTTCTTTCAGTTCTTGTTTGTTTCGGGGGGTTTCTCCCTCCAGTCTCCTCTTCAGGAGGTGAAATGCATGCTCAATTGGGTTAAGGTCAGTTGATTTACTTGGCCAGTCTAAAACCTTCCACTTTTTCCCCCTTGATGAAGTCCTTTGTTTTGTTGGCATTGTGTTTTTTGTCATTGTCCTGCTGCATGATAAAATTCCTCCCGATTAGTTTGGATGCATTTCTCCATAAACTGACAGACAAAATGTTTCTGTACACTTCGTAATTCATCCTGCTGTTACCATCACCAGTTACATCATAAATAAATATTAATGAGCCTGTTCCAGAAGCAGCCATGCATGTCCAAGCCATGACATTACCTCCACCATGCTTCACAGATGAGCTTTGATGCTTCGGATCATAAGCAGTTAATTTCTCTCTCCACACTTTGGCCTTTCTATCACTTTGGTAGAGATTAATCTTGGTCTCATTAGTCCATAAGTTTGTGTTCCAGAACTTTTGTGGCTCATCTCTGTACTTCTTTGCAAATTTCAATCTGGCCTTCCGATTGTTACTAGTGATGAGTGGTTTGCATCATTTGGTATGGCCTATATATTTCTGCTCTCGGAATCTTCTTCAAATAATGGATTGTGATACCTTCTCCCCTACACTATGGAGGTCATTGGTGATGTAACTTACTGATGTTATGGGGTTTTTCTTCACAGCCCTCGCAATATTTCTGTCATCAACCACTGTTATTTGCCTTGGCCAATCTGTGTGACGTCTGTTGCTCAGTACACCAGTAGTTTCTTTCTTATTGAGGACATTCCAAATTGTTGTGCTTGCTGTGTCCAATGTTTGTTCAATGGCTCTGATTGATTTTCCTTCTTTTCTCACCTTGAAAATGGTTTGCTTTTCTCCCATAGACACCCATCTGGTCTTCATGTTGGTTTATCCTCTTTAACCTGAAATGCATACATTATAGGTTTCAACCCAGGCCAAAAAGTAGACTAGTCATGCAGAGCTATTTAATGTTTGAACAATCAACCTGGGTGGTATGTCCCGAGTTGTTTAACAAGATGTAAATACCAGGAAACAAAAGCTGACATTCTGAATTCTTCTCATACTCATCTTTTGATCTTAAACCCAAATGTCTTCAGTGAACAACTAAAACAAGGGAATTTGCCTTGCTGTTCCAATACTATTGAAGGGGACTGTAAGGTGAATGTTGATATAAACCTAATGAATGGATATGTGAAATGGATATCTTTATTGTGACTCAAATTCTTTCTCTCCACAGTGCATCCGGTGCAAGCATGGTTGCCATTGATAACAAGATTGAGCAGGCAATGGTGAGTTTTCTCCTAGCCTGCACAATGATTTGTTCCATAAAGCCTTTTTCACAGTTTTTCCCGCCTCCTCATTCTTTATTGATGCATAATGAAAAGCGAGATGCCAAGACAATATCAAATGAAATTTACAACGTCAGAATCAGCAGAAACAAAAGTAAGAGGGGACGCTATACCCCCAATCTGATCTATCCACCCACCCACAAGTGCCCCCCCAAACCCCCCCCAAAAAAGAAAAAAAAGAAAGAAAAAAATATAAATATTACATGAGCAAATATAAACAAGCTGAAGAAAAGAAAAAAAAACAGACACAACAGCAATACAAGAATAAACAAATAATAATAAAAATAACAATAAAGGTAGTAGAGCCTGCCATAGAACCTTAATTAATCAGCTGATCACCAGGGTTTACACATCCACATTTTAGACTACATTATTTGGAGACTACATTGCAGTATTGCATTGTCAGTATGTTAGTACACACACACATAAAAAAAAAACAAAAAACACACGCATCTATATGCCTGTACACACCGAAACATGGATAGTAGAAGTAAGTAAATAGCACAGCAACGCTGTCAATCTGGTGGAGTTGCTGACAACCTGTGGAAGTACTTCAGAAAACATTGCCACCTTGTGCAAAATAAATCTTTTGACCCTCTAAGGATGAACTTCATTTTCTCCAGCTGGAAGAAAGACATAGTATCAATTAGCCACATAGAATGTGTAGGTCGGGTGGAAGACTTCCATCATAGAAGTATCCTTCTAGCCAAAAGCAGTAGAAAAGCAATCATTTCACGCAAAATGGCATTACAAGAAAGTGGGACTATAGACACACTGAACATGGCTGAAATAGTTTGAAAAATAGCTGACTAAAACCTTCTAAGATTAAAACAGGACCAAAACATATACAGTACTGGTCAAAAGTTTTAGAACAGCATGCAGTATCCTCCCAGCCAGCATGTTCATGTGGGGCCCAAGGGTTAAATTTGGGCTGCAGATAAGGGTCCCATGTGGGTTTGTCCGCAGCTTCCATGTTGACGCCACCAGTGATTGCCCATATGGGCCTCAAGTAGGTTCTGACCGGGTTTCAGGTGGGGCCCAACTTGCTGAGTTGTACAGGACCAAGGTAGACCTTATATCTTTGCCCACATGGGCACTAAGGGGGATCAGACTGGACCTTAAATGGGGCCCATGTATGGCACCCATGTACCTCAAACCACATGGGACCTGCAAAATTTATCCAGTTCAACCCCATGCCCGCTCAGTACCCACATAGCCCATATTTCACCCT
Source organism: Mugil cephalus (assembly GCF_022458985.1). NCBI lineage: Eukaryota > Metazoa > Chordata > Actinopteri > Mugiliformes > Mugilidae > Mugil > Mugil cephalus. Next base: position 163,693 of record NC_061775.1, on the reverse strand, counting down.
TGTGGGCCCCACATGGACATGCTGGCTGGGCTCTGGTATAGTTGGTCAGGGCTTCATCCTTCAGCAAGATAATGACCCAAAACTCTAGACCAAGCTCTACCAGAACTACCTCAGGATAAAAACAAGATGGAAAGCTTGAAAACAAGGAGTGGACCATGTCTCCATGGCCCAGTCTCTAGACTTTAACCCCATGGAGCTGGTTTGTGATGAACTGGACAGTAGAGTGAAAGCAAAGCTCCCTACAAGTGACACACATTTCTGGGAACTTCTGCAACAAAATTGGAAAGAACTCCAAAGATGGTTACTTTGATGAGTTGAAAATGTAAGATAGATTTTGGGATATTATTGACTCCATGATTATTATTATTATTTTTAACTTCAATTGTTTATTTGGTCTACGTTTTCATTAAAATGAGACATTAAACTGAGAAATATTGATGAGTTCTAAAACTTTTGATCAGCAGTGTATGAAAGAGTAGCGTAGCCAGTGGAACAACAAGGGCACAGTGGGCTAACACTGGGGTATAATTTTGCCAGGCGAGCATTACACAAGTAGGCTCTATGTGTTAGTTTAAGCTGGATCAGACTCAAGCGTGCACAGGAGGAAGAATGGTTGATCCAGTACAAGACTTCAGACCAGACCAGCGTTAACAGCCGTTAGATTTGCGTAACCGTCCAAACAACAACCTATAAAATCACAAATTGGCATATTTAGACAAAATCAGCGGCAACTACCAACAGATCCACCCAATAAACTCCTCTCTCATTCTTACCTGTGTAATGCGTGAGATCTGGTTTGTACTGTAAACCAGTTGGTACACTTCTACATGAAAATGAATGAGGAATCTTCTCCAATCGCTCCACTTTGCCACATCCAAGATGGCGGCGACGTTGATGTACAATTCAAGGCTCAATGCAGCCTAGGTATCTATGTCCATGGTAGAGATGACCAAAGCTAACAGATTACTTGTAAAGGGCTGATTGCATGTTATTGAATGCAGCACACTGCCGGGCCAAACTTGCGCTGATGTCCCTGAAAGATCAGCTCCTCACACCATCTCGCCAGAGCCCAGAGCCCTTGTCATGGTAGTAGTGGAAACAGACGATAAGAGCTCTTGGTTTAGATGAAGGTCTCCCACTATCGGCAACAGCTCTCTCCAGCCTGTGTGTGTGATCCAAGGCAGGAGGGTGGGGGAACGCGTCTGGGCCTAACAGCTCTTGGAAAAGCAAGGACATGAACTGGACTGGGTCAGAGCCCTTCAGCTACTCCGGGATCCCGACCACTCTTAAGTTCAACCTCCGTGAACGATTTTCCAGGTTATCCAGTTTGGTGGACAAAGAGTAATTTTTCATCACCAGCTCCTGATAGGCAGACTCCAAATTGGTGACTTTATTGCTGTACATGGACAAGGTGGACTCAACTGACTTGATTGTGTTGGCGGGAAACTAGTGAGTGCGAGTCACTCACTAGTTTTTTAATGCAGTGTTGAGAAGAGAGGTAACTGACAATGTGAGATCTGACAATAGAATAGGGCAGAGGTTTTCCAAGTCGTCAGGCAGTTTTTTGAAGTTAACTTCAACAGCGCCGTCCTCAGTTTGGCTGCGGTGTTTTTCCTTGTTTTCATGCCTTTACTCATGCCTCACGCTGATACGCCTATTGTTGGCTTGCAAGTGGCAATGAGAAAAAAAAATAAAAGTACAGGGCAAATAGAATGTAAAGTTTTGTCAACGGTGTGGGAGAGCTACAAATCCGCTACCTTCTCCTACCCCATGCGGTCACTGTTTACACTGACACAGCCTTGATGATTTGCAAAATTAAAAAGGTGTTTTAAGTATCCCTTTGGCAGTGAGATGAGAATGTTGCAAATCCAAAAAAAAAAAAAAAAACATGTTGGCAATCTATTGTGATGTCCCTTGTCTTTGTCTAAGAATGGAATCTGTTCTTCTTGAGTGTTGTTTTGTGTGCTAATTTAAGTTTCCTCTTTTTCAGGACTTGGTGAAAAGCCACCTGATGTATGCTGTTCGTGAGGAAGTGGAGGTGCTGAAGGAACAGATCAAAGAGCTGTATGAGAGGAACTCTGTGCTGGAGCGTGAGAATGCCCTGCTGAAGTCCCTGGCCAACTCGGAGCAGCTCAACCAGCTGGTCTGTCAGCTCAGCCAGGGCAGCAGCACACCTCCACCGCTGCAGCACCAACACCACCAGCACCCACTTATCGCAACCAACACACCTTCTCTAATTCACCAAGAGGCGAGTCAGAGTGTCCCCCATCAGCCCAACATCACCTCAGCGTGATAACCCCTTCTCCTTTAAACACACAAACACAATTCTCACACGGATAGGAATGGAAGATCCTGTAAAGACAACAACTACTACTGCCCCATAACCCCCTATGGCTGAAGCAAAAACAGCTTAGCTCTGTATGCTCCATATGAGGACAAATTAATAAAAGTGACATCTTTGTTTGCCATTAACCCCTATAAAGTCTTATTCTGGCCCTTTGTTCTGAGGCATGAGAGATAAAAATATGTGTAGGAGGGTCTGTTGTGTATGAAGAAAACTGCATGCTGTGCAGGAGATGGAGTCCAAAGGGCGCACAGAGAGCTCAATTTGTTGGGGGACTGTGAAAGACAGAGATGTAACCCTGTGAGGGGGACCAGTGTGGTGGTGAAGAGTCCTTTGAAAATCTACAGCATGGACTGTCCTCCCAGGATCCTCACCTCACATCACTCCAGGGCTGGAGGAGGCCAGAGTGCAGAGGGAAAGAAGTGGGGGATACAGGCTTCATCCTCCCTGAGCAAGGGAAGGACAACGGCGGGCATCTCAGCTTGATTGGAGCAAGTAGAGAGCCCCAGCTTGATGTTATATGCTGCATCAAAGAGCTTGCGGTGTTTTCTCAGAGCCACCATACATTGACATGAATCATAATAAATTTTCATTAGTTCAGTTTTAATATTTGCATTTATTTATTTCAGGGCTGCTATTTTCATAATGTAAATGAACAACTTCATGGAAATACTGATTAAATACAAAAAAGAAACTAGTCTCTATTGGTATTCTGGTATTTTAGAATCTGTCAGGTATTATTAAATTTAGTAGTCTCGCAACAAGTAGATCTCAAGCAGGCAATAAGTTCCTCAATAGACATTTTTTTTCTTCACATGAAATAGTGCTAACACTAAAGCTGAGCTTACGTTAGGTGAAAATCCAGGTTGAATGTATATTTTGTAACATGTAAAGTATTAAAAGTAGTTTGTACAGAAGACCGCCTGTTAAAATATGAAATATGAAATATTTGGATAAAGAAAACTATTAATGTACTTTTTTTGTCTGGAGTTTCTTTGTCACAACTAGAAAAATAGAATCTGGGGGTATGAAAAGCTGTGAAAATTGTTTGACCTACTTATAACCAAAGACACAAAGCTGTGTAATTCCCTTTCTATTTTAAATGCACACTTATGTTTTTTTTCCTACTCTCTCCTCTGTATTTTTAATTTTTTTGTTTTGCATGTTCTGCATGATCTATAGTCAAACCACCTTCATACCTCATGTTTTTAATCTTATTTTGCTGGCAGTCTGTGAATAATTGTGGGAGGATTTATAAATAAGAAAGGGAACAATTAGCCGAGAGGGTGGAAAAGGTAGTTGATGGTGACGATAACAAAAATGTAATGGCATCGCATGAAGGTATCAGCCTTTAGTTTGAAAAAGGGCCATTATTCTTGACATTACATATAAAAGGTTCTGTTGCTGCCTCAGATGAATGGAGCTTTTCACTTGTACCAACCATTTGCGACAGAAACTATTAAACATTTCACACAGGCTGGATTGTGTTATGCGCATGTAACGGGATGTCCCTTCTGTGTTTTTGTGCCTCCTGTGCTGACGCTTGCTGTCGTCAGTCAATCCAGTTTCTTTGTCTGTGGCTTTGAATTAAACCAGATTGTTTGGTAATTGTACAATCAGTCATCTTTTTTTTTCTTTTTTTTGACATTTCTTCTTCTTTAGTCGTTTTATTATTTTTTCTTACAAATGGGCTTCATACTTATTTTTCTTCCTGTTTTTCTTTGATTTGAAGGAGATGTCATGTACATGCCAAATGTACCAGATGAAAGTGATCACTGAGCCTTTGGAGAAAGTATCTTAATGCCCTTGTAATGTGCTGTTCAGACGTTTTTAGTTTTCAGTCAAAAATAAATTACTGTTTTAATACGAGTGTTCTCGTGTCTGTTTTTTATTTTGTGACAAATGATGCCATTTTTGTCATTTTGTAAACAATGAAATTGCAGAACAAGAACTACAGAACATTTGCAGTTTGTCACATCAGTAATCATTTTTATAGTACTCTAAATTACACATCTGCGGGCAGCGAACTGTATCTCATTTCATTTCGTTTTTCTTCCAATTAGTTTCCCTGAAACTGAGGACGGACAGACAGACGATTTGGGTCAGGTCTGAGGATGCTCGCCTTCACCTACCATGTGCGCAAGGGCTGTAGCATGCCCTTTGACTGTGGTGGTTCTTTGGGCTTGATATCCATGTGCGCCCCACACTGAGATGGTGCTTCTTGGGGGCTGGGTCTCCTGACCCAACTCTGGGCCCTGGTAATGGTCTCACCCATATTTAGGGAATGTACACATGCATGTGTGGTGTCACCTGCCAGGTTGTGCTGGGTCACACCAAGAACCATTGATGAGTCCCACCTAATGAGAGCTGGACTGCTCTTTCACTCTATCACTATGTGCCCTACCGCAGACTTTGCTCCCCTTTGGGACACCCTTACCCTCCTAGACTCTCTGATCTCTCCAGAGATCTACACAGTCCCCTTGGGGACTCTTTCAATCCTGAGCGAGGTGACTTGGAAAGCACAGGATCCAACACTCCACCAGTTCCTACCAGCACCACACACCTCTGTGAGGTCCTCCTCTGTCCATCCTTCCACATTTTTTAAATGTTTTAAATTCAGTATGTGTGAGGTCTCACTTGCTTTTGTACAACATATTAATATTTTCTGTGTCTTGTTTCTCCTCTGATGTGTGCCCAAAAGCTTTGACACTCTGTCCATCACAGTATTATGTGCCTCTTTGATTCTCTATAAAATATGTGATCTACAGTGATCTTCTTCAGGCCCAGAGGGCCCCAGCCAGAGAGCTATGTTTGTTAAGTCCCTGTTCAAACTAATGAAATCTGTCTGTAGTTGGGAGGGGAACAGAAGAGGCTGCAGAGTATTGTTGATACACTGCAGAGACTTGACTGTCCTGTGATCTATAATTGGCAGTTATGAAATTATGTTTGTCCCACTGTTAGATTTCCCTCACAAATATTCACCATCAATAGTCATTATGGTAATGCGCAGGTCTGAAAATACCAAAGAAATAATTGTTATTAACAAAATTTCTTTTCATCTTAATTTGATAACTGTAGTATTACCAAGTCACTGAGAAGTTTGGTTCCAAAACAAAGAGCCTGCCAGAAAACAAGCCTATCTAAATGTCAACTTAACTGAGTCAGAGCGCAGTCGTCTTCCTGAAAACAAATCCTGGTATTCTCAACGTTTCTCTTGCTTTTAGGCCTATTGAATGTTTTGTGCTTCATTAAATGCTTTATGTCTTAAAAATTACAAATTGATATTTAACAGAAAATGAGAAATGAGACTGAATGTTTCAGTGGTCAGAAGGGTGTTGTACTTATCTGACCTTCACTGTAGAAACCACCAGCTTCCTTTGAATACTATTTTCTATGTTTCCAGGTGCCACCATGTGAAACCAATCTCCCTTATAGTTTTACAAAGTTACATGTAATCAGATCATTTAGGCCAAATGAAAGTTGGAATGATCCAATTTTACTTCAGTTTCTGGGCTGACTTTTGAACGGCCTTTGAGTTTTATTTACCTTTTCTTTTCCTTTCGTTTTTAATAACCAAAACACATTCCAGAAAGCTGAGACACTTTTTTTTCTTTTTTTCTTCTTCTTTTTTTTTTTTTTAATTTTCTTTAATTCATCCTTTATGCTCAGCGAATGCTTTTCTGAATGTATCACGAACTCCTCTTCATTTGTGCTGGACATGCTACATGTTCTAGCACCAGTTTTTTTGCTGAACACAAAAGCATAAATTACAAAGGAAACACAAGGCTCCAACTGATACAATTATGCAATCTAAGACAGTGGATAAACCAGGCTTTGTGCAACTGTGACGAATCTTCATATTCATATATTTTCCACACTCCTTTTGTGTTCATGCAGCAGCATGTTCCAGCTCTGAGTCACTGCAGCTTAGGCGAGCATTGTGGTAAGAATGGGGAATGTTTTCAACGTCACTGTTAACGCACGCATAAAGTTCAATGAATGAAGGGGGGAAAGATTAAATCAACATCTAGCCCTCCTTATAATTTTAAACTTGTTCTGATTTACTGATAAAATCGTTGGCATTCGAGATAAAATTTAAAGGATCCTTCCAGCTGTCAAAGGTGTAAGTACAGTGGCATTAGAAACCTCTGTAGGACTTAGTCAATTTTTGGATTCTTTCTTTCTAATTGATCTTCCAGAGCTCACTTCAGTCATTACAGCATCTAAGCCATCAACTTGTCTTCTAGACCCCATCCCGACTTAATTGCTCAAGGAGGTTTTTCCATTAATAAATACCTCTATATTAAATCAGATAGTCTTATCTTTATTAACAGGATATGTGCCCCAGTCTTTTAAAACTGCTGTAATTAAACCATTACTTAAAAAACCCACTCTTGACCCAGATGTTTTAGCCAACTATAGGCCAATTTCCAACCTTCCTTTTATTTCTAAAGTTTTAGAAAGGGTTGTTGCCAATCAGTTAGTTGATCATTTAAACAGGAATGGTTTGTTTGAAGAGTTTCAGTCAGGTTTTAGAGCTTATCATAGTATAGAAACGGCTCTGGTTAAAGTTACCAATGATCTCCTCATGGCTTCAGACGATGGACTTGTCTCTATACTTGTCCTGATGGATCTCAGTGCTGCATTTGACACTATTGATCACAGTATTCTACTACAGAGTGATTTGATCAAGATTACAGTACCTGCATTCACTGGTTTGAATCATATCTGTCAGACAGATTCCAGTTTGTCCATGTAAACTACAATTCTTCTATAAATACACCAAAGTAAGCTTTCCTCAGGGTTCTGTGCTAGGACCAATATTAATCACATTATACATGCTTCAAACCTCCATTGTTACGCAGATAATACCCAGCTATATTTATCCATGAAACCAGATGAAAATAATCAGCTGATTAAACTCCAAGCATGCCTTAAAGACATAAAGGCTTGGATGACCTGTAAAAACTCATCAAAACATATGAGCTGGGTTCTGTTCAAGGTTTCTTCCTGTTAAAAGGTAGTTTTTCCTTGCCACTGTCGCCCTCGGGCTTGCTCTGGAGGTTGCAGGCAGGTTTTTGTAAAGCATCTTGAGACAATTTGTATTGTTATTGGCGCTATATAAATTAAAACTGAAATTGAATGTGTTCTTACACTTGACACACTTTTTAACTACATGACAGGCGTAACGACATATATTCAATATGTCTGTGTCTATTGTACAATCCTTGGAAGCAGCTAATAAAGGTTACTTTTATAGTACTATTTCTAGTTTCTGATACTTTCAACTCTTTCTACTACAAAACATCAGAGAAGAAGACTTTTTATGTACACATTCTATCATTGTATTATTAAGGCATTTAAATAGAAATGTCAAATACTTATGCAAACATCATATCCAAAAAATAAAAATAGCACCTTTGATACAGCACAGAGGAAGCACAGAGAAAGAGTCTTATTCAATCCCATGAGTGATCTGTGCCTTGCATAACAAACCACTTTGCACGTGTGTGTATGTGTGTTAGCAATACACACACGTTAGCAATTATTGCAGATGATACAATATTTACTGTAACTTAGGGCGGCTCTCTCTTGACTCACCACTGCCATCAAGTGATACAACAAATTCATATTGGCTTGTGTCTGCATAGCCATCATGTGGGATGTAAGGTGGTGGTGCAGCTTTCCTCAGATTTTGCTCTGCTGGCAACAGAGAAAGACATGACAGACCTTCTTTTGCCTGTTGCATTTTATCTACACCTCTTTTAATATTTTGGGAAAAATTCGAGACACTAGATGCATGCGATCCAATTGCTTAGGTCTGTCACGGTGCAAGATGAAAGGCTGTTTAAATGGTTCCTAAAAAGAGCAATAAAATTTAAATTTTAGACTTCTAAATGACAGTTCTAAATGATTGTGCTGGCTCAAACGCTTTGGTAACCGTGGCAACAGAAACACAAAACATACGTTATTTCACAGTTTATTTATCACAACGGCAATACAGTTGACAAAAAATGAGTGATTTCTATAGTTAACTTTAACTTATTTGGTGAATTTGATAATGATGCAGCAGAAGAGAAAGAGAGAAGAGAATATGAAAAGAAGAAGGAGATGCGATACAAGGAGGTGACACCGGAGGAACTGGAGCAGTGATCATCACCTGGCGGCCCACTGAACCGTCGAATCCCAGCAGGGACTGCCTAAGGAGAGGTGGAAGAAATTAAAAAGGTTATGTTTGAGTCTCCTAGATCTTCTGTGCAGCAGCGAGCAAGTGGGAGACGTGCCTGCAGAATCTGCCAAGACAACAACACAGTGGAACAATGCAACCATTGCTTCAAATTCGGACCAAGTGTCATCTGTCTCTGGGATGCAGGTCTGCAAGGACAAACACTGAAAAACCAGGACATGTAAATACGCCAGTTAACACTCTGCCATCCCAACCCCGAAAAAGACAATCAAAATGAATGGTATGACATGTACAAGTTAGTCACTGACAGAATTCAACATTTAGAAGCAAAAATGGCAGCTGAAGCACAGGACATTGCTTTCCAAAAAAAAATGAAGCAGTTGGTGTCAATCTCATTTCCCCAAAACAAAGAGCACAGTTACTCAGCCTGGTTGGGATTAAGTACATCATCACTTGCTTTTACATGTTTTATTTGAACCCTGTCTACCTGCTCTATTGCCAAAGGGCATACAATGGAAGAAGGGGTAGTGTGTCTGCAGAGAGGGGGCTGGTCACGAGTCAATATTCCAGACACAAACAGCACTACACATGACATCCTGTTACCCCCAAGAACAATACTGGGACAAACACAGTGGGTTAAGACCATCTACCCCATAGACACAAAGCCGGTTGAAGTCCATCAGACAGAGGCAGAGATCCCAGGAGGCAGGACAGACAGCAGCACCCAAAACAGGAGGTGGGGAAAAGACACAAAGATGTGACAGTCTTGAACATAAGTAGGACCCACCTGTTCTCCTTAGTCACCTTCCCCTGCCACAACAGCAGCAGGTCAAACAGCTTCTGAGAGAGGAATGTGGAACTTTTGCTCGTGAACACTATGATGTGGGCACAATCCCCTCGCTGCAGCTCAAGATTCGTCTCAGTGACCCCACCTCTGTAAGACGCACATATATATCAGTACCTAAGCCCCTTCAAAAAGAAGTCAAAGAGTACTTAGAGTACTTGTTAAACAGAAGCTGGATAACAAAGTCTAAGTCTCCATACTCCAGTCCCATCCCATCGGGCGGCTATGGCTCTGTAGGTAGAGCGTTGTCCATGAACCGAAGGATTAGTGGTTCAGTCCCCCAAGTGTGCCATATGCCAAAGTGAGCAAGACACTGAAGTCAAAGACGGTATGTGAATGTGTGTGTGCTTGTGTGAGTGAATGGGTGGATATGACTGTAAAAGTGCTTTGAGTGCCTTTGAGTAGGTAGGAAAGCGCTATATAAGAGCAAGACCATTTACCATCATTTGTGTGCGGAAAAAGGACAGAAGTCTCCATCTGTGCATCGACTATAGAGAGTTAAATAAAAAGTCCATCCCTTATATACCCTGCATACAAGACATGCTTAAGAGGTAGTTCTTCAGTTCTGGACCAAGGAAAAGCCTATCACCAGTGTTTCCTTGAAGAGTCAAGCCGTCACTGCATTCATCACACCCTGGGGTCTGTATGAGTGGATGAGAATCGGGTTATCATCGGGTTCGGGTTATCATCGGCACCAGCAGAGTTTCAGAGATCAATGGAAGAATGCTTGACAGGCCTCAGGGATGAAATATGCTTGCCTTACCTGGATAACAACTTAGTCCACTCTCAGACATTTGAAGATCACCTGAATGAATTGAGGAGTGTGCTGCGCAGTTATCAATGCCACTGACCCCCAGAAAATGTAAAATATTCAAAAATAAAGTGAGGTTTTTGGGGAGGCTGGTCACCCAAGATGGTAACACTATGGATCCGGCAGACATTGCTCCAGTGCAGGCCCTGAAGCAGCGGACACCGACCACAATAGGGGAGTTAAGGAAGCTGCTGGGATTTATATCACATTATCGCAGTTACATTCCAAACTTCTCACGCATTGCAAAGCCTCTCTATGACCTTCTCTCCTCAGATAAACCAGACGAGACAGGAATAGGCAACCAGGTGGACGCCAATTGCCATCCTCTCATCGGATTACATGGTCAGCAGAACATCAGGAGGTACCCTGCCAGCTGGGAGACTTTTGCTCTCAGCCACCAGTGTTAGGATATCCTGACTTTCGACACCCATTCACCTTACACTGTGATGCCTCACAAGAGGGGTTGGGGGCAGTGCTTTATCAGCGACAGCAGAAAAAAGTTAGTTGTGGTTGCATATGGGTCCAGGACTTTGACAGCTCCAGAGAAAAATTACCATCTTCATTCTGGAAAGCTGGAATTCCTAGCTATGAAGTGGGCCATATGTGAGAGGTTCAGAGATGATCTCTTTTATTCACCACCATTCACAGTTTATACAGATAACGATCCCCTCAGGTATGTGCTCACTACAGCCAAGCTAAACGCAACCACCCACAGATGGATAGCTGAGCTTGCTGATTTCCAGTTCTCCATCAAGTACCGCCCTGGTAGAGTCAATGGGGATGCTGATGGTCTTTCGCGCATACCTATGGATATGGAACAGTACATGTCAACATGCACATATGTTGTACAGCCTGATGTGATGAACAGTGTTACTCAGGCTGTGATGGTTTCACAAGAAGGTGAGCCCTGGCTCTGCCCAGTGGCCATTGCTACAGCTTTGGAAGAGGAAAGCAATGAGGTGATGTCAGTGGGGGAGATCCCTAAAACAGTGCTGAGAGAAGCTCGAAAAGAGGATCCTGTGATTGGAGCGGTGTTCAAATATGTGACATCAAAGCAGTGGCCAAAGCGTGGAAAATGCCCCCAAAATCACAAAATAACAGCTTTTGGTAAGGGAGAGACAAAATCTGATGGACTGTTGTACAGAGAGACAGCTAGCTGTTCACAACTACTCCTGCCTCAAAAGTACCATCAGCTGGTTTACAAAGAACTCATGTAGAGATGGGCCATCTTGGAGTAAAGAGAATGGTAAACCTCATCAGAGACCGCTTTTACTGACCTCACATGCAAAAAGATGTTGAGCATTACATCACATGAGTCTGCAGTTGTCTGAAAAACAAGCGTTCAAACCGACCAACCAGAGCTCCACTCACAAATATAATCACAACATATCCTTTCGAGTTGGTTTCTAATGATTTCTTGCACCTGGAAAAATCAAAGGGATGAATATATCCTGGTTGTGATGGATCACTTTACACAGTTTGCCCAGGCTTATCCCTGCCGCAATAAAGCAGCTAAAACAGCAGCTGAGAAGATATATGGAGATTTTGTGCTAAGGTTTGGGTTTTCCACAAGACTCCACCATGACCAGGGAAAGGAATTTGAAAATAAGCTGTTTGCCAAGCAAGAGGAGTTCAGTGGATTGAGAGGGTCCAGGACTACGCTGTACCAGCCGCAGGGGAATGGCCAGGTGGAAAGGTTCAACAGGCACCCTTTTTAAAAAAAGAAAGAAGTCCTCTTTTGGCTCTTTTCTCCGGGAAGGATTGTTTTATTGTGTTCCCTCTTCACTTTAAATGGGCTCCTAATATCCCTGTTTCAGCTGTGTCTGAATCACACATTCTGTCTGCTCACACGCTCTGGCCATCTGAGAGGTATGGCATGCTATGTCCCAGTCTTCAGTGCAAGTGACCATTCAAGTAAGAACCTGGTTACGACACCAGAACTTAATTACAGCCTTGAACAGCCTACTTCAACTGACAGTCGACTTAAGTTATCACGATTAGGTTTCCATCTACCTGCTGCTTCAGCTCGCTCTGCAGATCTCACTCAAAACAATAAAAACACCAAGATACCTTATCGATACAAATATAAACCCCGTGACCTCTTTTGTCTTTCCCTGTTTCTGTAAATTCTTTTATTTCTTTCCCTGCTGGTCACCTTTTTTTTCTTTTATTATACTCAGTACTCTTTTATTCTTCTCTTTTACTTCTTATACGACTATTCCGTACATATTCTGTGTTTTATTGTAACTAACAATACTACTGTTGAATCATACTCTCACAGCCACGAAATGTCTCGTAAGAGATGCAGAAATTTGGTTAAGAGGTTTCCTGCTCACCTTTTACTTAGTTGCGGCCGCTGACTGTAAGAGTAGCTCCTCCAGTGTGACTACATCCCTTTCCTGGTATCCCGGGCGAGCCCCCAATTTGTTGAAGGAGGATATTTTCCTCTCCTTCAGCCCAGGATCTTTATATCGTATGGAAAAGATAGTCCATCTATGCACAAACCACACGTCAATTTCTCACGTTTAGGATATTTATTTGGTACACAGAGAATAGGTATTGATTACAGCGCTGAGGCTTCGGTCAGTCCACCTTAGGGGTAGAAAAAAACCGAATCCCCACTTCAGGGATGTACAGTGACCTTAATCTACCTAGACCCCGCCCGTAAGACAATGGGGAGGAATACTGCCTCTCGTGTGTCAGTGAGTTTCTATGTGTAGCCAATTAGCTTTATCTGGTTTCCAGCATGTAAGATATCAGGGTGTGATGTGTCCTAGTCTGTGAGCAAGCTGTAGCAAAGCGGAAGACAACTCCTCTTATGGTGAGATAGCGTAAGTAACATTCTTCCTGATTCTTCTCAGTGTTATACACAGGCTGAAGGCTTTATTAACCCCTAAAAACCCAACAGTTCCTCAGGGTTCTGTGCTAGGACCAATATTATTCACATTATACATGCTTCCCTTAGGCAATATTATTAGAAAGCACAGCATAAACTTCCATTGCTATGCAGAGGATACCCAGCTATATTTATCCATGAAACCAGATGAAACTAATCAGCTGGTGGCATGGTTTGTCTGTCTTTTATTTTGTGAATCATGTTTTAGAGTTTTTTGTTTTATTTTGCCAAGTTTCTTAGTTTCCTGTCTGTCGTGTCACCTTGTGGTTTTGTCATGTCTGTCCATGTCATGTTGTGTTTCCTGTTTTATATTTTGTTGTGGATTTCCTGTCTTGTGCCTCCTTGTCTCTTGATTGTTTATTGGTCTCACCTGTGTTGATTGTCCTCATGCATCTCACCTGTGTCTTGTCATCCCTCAGCCCTCATGTGTCTATATAGCCCTGCCCTTCCCTTTATTCCTTGTTGTGTTGTTAATGTTTCCATGCCATGTTTGATGTCTCCACACCAAGTTCCATGTTTTTCCATGCCATGTCCATGATTCCTTTTTAATTTTTGTGTTTCCGTTATCTTGCCGTATGCAGTGTCTTTGGTTAATTATTAAATAATGAATAATGAATTCCCTGCCTGCCTCATCTATAGTCCTGCATCTGGGTCCTCACCACTTCAACACTTCACCTCTACAACCCCGACAGCTGGTTACTCCAAGCATGCCTTTGGAGGCTTGGATGACCTGTAATTTTCTACTTTTAAACTCAGACAAAACAGAAGTCATTGTATTTCGGCTCTAAACATGTCAGAGATTCATTATCTAATCACCTGGTTTCATTGGATGGCATTACCTTGGCCTCCAGTACTACTGTGAAAAAAAAAACCTTGGTGTTATATTTGACCAGGATATGTCCTTTAATTCTCACATAAAGCAGGTGACCAGGAGAGATTTTTTTCGTAATATGGCCATTTTATGCTATATAAATAAAATTGAATTGAATTGAATATCCATTAATGTTGCTTCTAAGGTAATGATGGAGTGGCTGAACACAAAACCTTAAATTGATTTGTAATGTGAGATCTAACATGTGATCCATTGTCTTTGGAGAAACTGAATATGATTGAAGTATGTAGTGTGTTAGTTATGTAGTACAAATGGCTAGTTAACCTTAATGTCAAGTGTGATAAGTGTTTAAATATATTTTAGATTCCTAAAAGGAACATGAATCCTTGAACAAAAATGCAAAATAACCTGATGTGACCTGTTGAATTTCAAGTGGACAAGAAAGCCAACAGCGGTGAAACCTGCCTTGCACTATAGAAACACTATCAATACATACTATTGGGTTAGCACAGGCTTCACAGTTGTATAAAGATATCTGAGCAAATTTGCATTTATGTATTTACTAATACTTGTGCAACAACAGGCAGATGAAATAATTCCAAGGAAGCTGAAGCACACATTGTTGGCAGCTCGTTGGTGCAGGAACAATGCCTTCAAGGGAACAGTCACTCTCCCAGAAGTGACAAATTTAGATAGTGAGGACCAGCTTCAAACAATGAGAGACCTTGACAGTGAGGAGGAGGAGGAGGATGGTGAGGATGTCACACCAGCACAACAAATGTTTATGTTTCGCTTCCAATACAAAACTGATTTTGAAGTGTTTTGTCAAGAATTCATTGACAAGGGGTATAAGGTGGACACCTACTTCGAAGACCATGGTGGCTGAGGTGTTCTGCAAGCATACTGTGTAAATATTTTATATCCCATTCTCTTTTTGTAACCATTTATCCTAAATATGGTGGCAGGTCTGGACCTTATCAGAGCTAATGTGTAAATATGAAAAGACAAATAAAATAAATGTATACATTAACGGTGGATCATAATTGTCCCGTATCCATGATGTGGTTTTGAGCAACAAAACAAAACAGAGGCAAGGTGCGCAACCTGAATGCCATGGAGGCGTCCCGATATGCCGCGTTTGTCCGCATATAAATATATCTATATAAGAATAAATCAATGTAAGCTTGACCAAATGCGAGGAGAGTGACAGTCTGTCAACAGAGTGGCTCAGGTGTCACAAGTAGTCACATTTCCACGAGTATGTAGGGAATCTGACATTTATTATTTAGGATTTCTTTAATGAAACAGGAGTTGGTTGTCATTACTGCTAATGTCTGTCGTAACCATAATAACAATATTAAAAGATAATAATAGGTGCAGAATTACATATTACAGTTTGATATGGTCGGCAGCCGGCCACCCACCATGCAGTCATCATGGTCATTTTTTTCCACCTGCTAATCTACTGTTTCACAATCCAGTACGATAGGTGGCAGCAGTGCATCTTTAAGTTGGATGCCAGCAGCCCGTCTGTGCCCTCCAATTCAGAATCAGAATTTATTTGTCATTGTGCAGCAGTACAACAAAATTAAAGCTAAAACCTTAAAGTGCCATCACATAAAAGACAGACAAACAATACGCAATAACAATAACCAGTGCAGACATCAGTTACTCAATGTTAAGAATATAAAAAGATAAATGAAATCTTTCAATGCAGCCTCTGTAGAAGGTCTCCAGCAGCTTGCTCTCCATGTTGTTCCTCCTGAGCACCCTCAGGAAGTGGATCCGCTGCTAGGTCTTCTTGACCACTGCGATGGTGTTTGAAGACCAGGAGAGGTCATCAGAGATGACAGTGTCCAGGCGTCCACACAGGCGTCGTTAATGTACAAGGGGGTGAGATCAGTCCTTTTCTTCCAGTAATCGATGACTATTTTTTTGTTTTGTAATGTTTAGCTCCAGGTTGTTTATTGAGCTCCAAGCTGTCAGATCCAGGACCTCCTTTCTGTAATTTGTTTCCTCACCACCCTAGATCAAGCCCACCACAGTAGTGTCGTCGGCAAATTTAATGATGATGTTACCTGGGTGGGCAGGGGTGCAGTCGTGTGTGTAGAGTGAAAAGAGGAGGGGGCTACAGCCCTGTGGAGAGCCAGTGCTGAGTGTGCGGGAGGAGGAAAAGAAGGAGTCGAGTTTCACTGTCAGGAAGTCTTTTATCCAGGAACAGGTGAGTGGGGGGAGGCCTAAGTGTGTCAGCTTGGTGATCAGGATTTCAGGAACGATGGTGTTAAATGCCAACCTATGATCCACAAAGAGCATCCTCACATGTCCCCTACTGCTCCAGGTGGGGTAGTGGAGCATGAAGAGCGGTGGCTATGGCTTCTTTGGTGGTTCTGTTTGCCCTGTAGTCGTACTGATGTGGGTCGAGGCTGGGGGGGAGGTGGGCTTTGATGTGATGTTGGACCAGCCTCTCAAGGTATTTTGTGATGACTGGTGTGAGGACTACTGGGCGGTAGAGTCCTGGAGGCTTCTTATAGAGGTTTTCTTTGGGACATGGTGGTGGTGGATGATTTGAGGCAGGATGGGACCACGGCTTGTGGCAGGGATAGGTTGAAGATGGAGGTGAAGACATGTGAGAGCTCACCGGCACAAGCCTTGAACACCTTCCCTGGCACTCCATCAGGGCCAGCAGCTTTTCTGGGATGGACTGCACTGATCACCCGTCTCTCTTCATGCTGTTCGACGATGAAATGAGGGGGAGTGGGTGCTGGTGCAGGTGATGGAGGAGTGGCTGTGTGCTGGGTTGCCTCAAATCAAACAAAGAAGGTGTTCAGCTCCTCTGCTAGCGACATGTCTGAGCTTCCAGGTGTTGCTACATGACCTCTGTAGTTGGTGATACTCTGTATGCCCTGCCACACCTGCCGTGGGTTATTGTCTGAGAAGTGGTTCTCAATCTTCTTCTTGTGAGCCACTGTAGCCTCCCTTATTCCTCTCTTCAGGTCAGCCCGGGCAGCACTGTAGAGCTCTCTGTCCCCTAATCTGAAAGCAGAGTGTCGGGCCCGAAGGAGCATACGGACATGGCCGGTCATCCAGGGTTTGTTATTGAGGAAGCCCAATAACACTGCCATTGATGGATCCCTGATCAAGGTTTTGGTCAGGGATCCATCAAGGGCAGTATTATTGGGGATGAATGTACAGCACACTTGTCCAAACATGCAACAGACACCTCCCTTTTCAGTCAGGATCAGAGCAATAGCAAGTCTATTCTGGTGTGCTGTAATAGACCCATCTCTTGTATAGTTTGCCAATCTCTAGATATTATAATGTAAATAATTTATTCCATCCACATATTTGTTTGGGGTGATCCAGAGGAATAAGGATCCCCACCCGGCTGCAATCTGATCAGCTAATTTATACTTATCTGGTACCCCGTTCATAATAAAGCTCAAACCCTCATACTTCTGTATACATTGATCTTGGTGAGTTTCTCTTCTTGTTCGAATTTTAGGTCCCCCTGTTGGAATAATTATTTTGTGGGGGATACTTACAGCATCCTTTTCCTTAATCTGTGATCTCTCCTTTACATTCAGCCATAATAACGGTGTGATCACTATCAGACTTACCACTGCCAAACAGGCCATTATAAGCCATGAGCTGTAGGTCAACATTTCATTCTCCCTCCGTCTCTTTGCCTATGTCCCTTTTTGTCCATATACCCGTTCTGTATCTTGGGTCAAGTCACATGGATACGGCAGGTATGTTGGTGATGCCCGCCTCTGTCCTACTTCACTCTCTGATTCTGATTCTTTCTGTAATGGTATGTTTGGGACACGGTGTTCTCTCAACTGTTTTGAAGTCCGTGTTCTAATCTTTCCAATGCCTCAATTTGTTTTGCGGTGTTCTCTCCCAACTGTTTCAGGACCTTTGTTAGTTGTTCAGTATCATGTGGTTTTGTTGTTTGTTCTTCCAGGTATCTTATCACGTCCTTGTCATCCACTTTCTTAACCCCCATGCTCTTTCTCCCTCACTCCCTCCTGTGTCTCCATACTCTGACCTTGACTCCACTTCACTGGCTTTAACGGTTAATTTGGCCATTTCATCTTTTAATTCATTCAACGTACTTTTCATTTCTTTTAACTGCTCCTCTCTTACCTCTTCTTTATATGCTTGGTCAACAGCCTCCCCCGGCGTGGGTTTTAAATTCACATGTAAGCCTATCAGCCTGCCTTTGGTTACAATCATTTGTGGCATCTGTACAAACAAATTATTTGGGCTATACTGTTCATTAGAGTTCTCCTGCCCTGCTCTCTCCAACATAGTCCTAGCGCCAACAAACAAATTATTTTTATTATTTTTTAATTTTTTATTTTTTTTTTATGTTGGTGCATTAGCCTGTGCTTCCCGTGGTATAGATGGAAGTGGTATCTCACCAATTGTTGTGGCGGTTGTCCTTGTTAGGCCGTCCTTATCTTGCTGCTTTTCTCCGGTCTGGACTGCTTGCACTGGAATGTTATTGTGGCTAGAAAAGCAACTGCTAAAATGCATGCTTGTAAATTTTATATGATCTTCAATCTTTACCTTTTCTTTCCTTTCTTTCCCTTTGATAACCTTCCGGATTTTTCAAATTGTGTCATCAGTTGAATCAATTGTTTTTGTTGGGTTTTTATATTTTAGAGAGTTCCCGTATAGAGTGGTTGTCGGTGGGGGGGGCCCCCTAAGCCACCGAACAGACCATCTGTTGTTACGTCTCTGCACCATTTTTCAAAATCTTTAAGCCCTCTTTTTGCTCTCTTCCCCGGAAAGGATCGTTTTATTCTGTCCCTCCTTTCCTTTAAGTGGGCTCCTAATGTCCCTGGTTCTGTTGTCTCTGAATCACACATACTGTGTACTCGTTCACACGATCTGGCCAGCTGAGAGGTATGGCACGCTATGTTCCAGGTTCTGAGCCCAAGTGACCGTTCACATAAGGACCCGGTCACGACACCAGAACTTATTTAGACCCTTGAACAGCCTATTTCAACAGACAGTGGACTTATGTTATCACCGTTAGTTTTCCGTCCACCCGCTGCTTCGGCATGCTCTGCAGATCTCACTCACAACAGTAAAAACACCTTATTAATACCTACATGAACCTCATAGCCTCTTTTTATCTTTCTCTATTTCTGCTATTTTATAATGATTTCTTATTTTTATTGTATTACCTCAGAGGGTGTCTTTTACATTCAGACAATCAGACAATATTGGGCCTGAATTGTCTGATCGAGAGACCTCTAAACTCTTCTCTTGTATTACTCAGACATTTGGAGTGGCAGCTTTTATTCTCTGAATACGTAGGCGATCTACAAGCCTAAATACTCAGACAAAGGGGGCCTTCTAAACCCTAAACTCCTAGTCTCATCTTCTCAGACACTCAGAGTGGCAGCTTTTATTCTCTGAATACCCAGGCGATCCACTGCCTAAATATTCAGACAAAGGGGGCCTTCTTAACCCTAAACTCCTAGTCTGTTCTACTTGAGCGTTCGGAGTGGCCGCTTTTATTCTTTGAATACCCAGGGGATCCACATGCCTAAGTCTTCAAACAAAGGGAGCCTTCTAAACCCTAAACTCCTAGTCTCATCTACTCAGACACTCAGAGTGGCAGCTTTTATTCTCTGAATACCCAGGCGATCCACTGCCTAAATATTCAGACAAAAGGGGCCTTCTAAACCCTAAACTCCTAGTCTGTTCTACTTGAGCGTTCGGAGTGGCCGCTTTTACTCTTTGAATACCCAGGGGATCCACATGCCTAAGTCTTCAAACAAAGGGAGCCTTCTAAACCCTAAACTCCTAGTCTCATCTACTCAGACACTCAGAGTGGCAGCTTTTATTCTCTGAATACCTAGGTGGTCTACAAGCCTAAATCTTCAGACAAAGGGGGCCTTCTAAACCCTAAACTCTTAGTCTGTTCTACTCAGACACTCGGAGTGGCAGCTTTTATTCTCTGAATACCTAGGCGATCTAGTAGCCTAAATATTCAGACAAAGGGGGCCTTCTAAACCCTAAACTCCTAGTCTGATCTACTCAGGCATTCAGAGTGGCAGCTTTTATTCTCTGAATACCCAGGCGATTTACATGCCTAACTATTCAGACAAAGGGGGCCTTCTAAACCCTAAACTCCTAGACTGCTGGATTTTGGGGGCTGATCAGACCCTTCCGGCCTTTAATCTGTGCTAGTCGGCCCTTTTTCTTCTCTTCTCTATTCTTCTTTTCACTTCTCTTACACTCGGAGGGCAGCTTTTACATACAGACAATCAGGCAATATCAGGCCTGACTATCTGGACGAGGGGGCCTTCGAAACCCTTACTCTGGCCTTTTATACAACTAATCTGTACGTATTCTCTGTGTTTTATTCTTACAAACAGTACTACTGTTGAATCATACTCTCACAGCCACGAAATGTCTCATAAGAAATGCAGAAATTTAGTTAAGAGGTTTTCTGCTCACCTTTTACTTAGTTGTGGCCGCTGACTGTAAGAGATGCTCCTCCAGTGTAACAACATTCCTTTCCTGGTATCCCAGATGAGCCCCCAATTTGTCGAAGGAGGATATTTTCCTCTCCTTCAGCCCAGGATCTTCATACCGTTTGGAAAGGGTAGTTCACCTATGCACAAATCACACGACAATTTCTCACGTTTTGGATATTTATTTGGTACACAGAGAATAGATATTGATTACAGCGCTGAGGCTTCGGTCACTTCACCTTAGGAGTAAAAAGAACCAAAAGCCCCACTTCAGGGACGTACAGTGACCTTATTCTACCTAGACCCCACCCGTAAGAGAATGGGGAGGAGTACTGCCTCTCATGTGTCAGTGAGTTTCTATGCCGATTAGCTTTATCTGGTTTCCAGCAAGTGAGATATTAGGGTGTGATGTGTCCTAGTCTGTGAGCAAGCTGTAGCAAAGCGGAAAACAACTCCTAATATGGTGAGATGGCGTAAGTTGCATTCTTCTTGATTCTTCCCAAGGTTATACATAGGCTGAAGGCCTTATTAACCCCTTTAAAACCCAACAACTAAAATCACTCCAGATCATTCCTTTTTTGACATTTGTCATTTGTTTAGTTTTTTGTTTAGAAAGTTATTTAGATATTTGTTTTGTTTTTATATTTTTAGGCTATTTATTTTCTTTTTTTATTGCATATTTAAGCCTATTTAAGTTTATGTTGTCCTCTTATATATTTAATTCAGGTTCCATATTTTAAATTTTTTATGTTATTTTCTTGTAATTGATATATTTGTTTTTGTACTAAACTGAACGAGGCCTATTTTTAGTTTTGATTGTTAAAATGTGTTAATGTGTTAAAATATACAATACTGTTATATCATTTTCCTTTATATTTATTTTTCACTTTCATATTTTTTTGTATTCATTTCAGTGGAATAAATCATAGACAGTAACAAAGGCTGTACTTGGTTTATTTGAAAGGCTGTAAACGCATCTCTTAGTGTGTGGTCTCAAGCCTAATGGAGGAATATAGTCAGTGAGTGAGGAGAGTGATCCGGTCAGTGAATGCTACTGATCTACTGATTCGCGTTGCGTCACTGACTCGAGTCAGTTCGCGAACGGATCACTTACTGATTCGTTCGCCAAGTGAACCACCAGTACGCGAACGGATCAATTAGTGATTCGTTCGATTCAAGTGAACCACCAGTACGCGAACGGATCAATTAGTGATTCGTTCGATTCAAGTGAACCACCAGTACGCGAACGGATCAATTAGTGATTCGTTCGATTCAAGTGAAACAGTAGACTGCAGGTCGCGAGTCAGCCTTTGTGTCACTGCCGACCATTGGTGCCGACACAGAGGCTGAGATGCCGGAAGCCCCGCCGGTACTGACTGATTCGATGAACGAATCAGTTGAACGAATCATTTTAATGACCTCTTTCGAGTGATTCGGTACAATAAAAAGAACGATGGTTCCCATCACTACTGTTCCGCCTCTTTGCCTCAACTCAATTCAAGTAAACTTTATTTATAGAGCACCTGAAAAACAAACACAGCTGAAACAAAGCCTCGATAGGGTCCTCACTGACTTCAATACAGTTTCAGATAGTGGAAGGAAAAGGCCTCTTAACACAGGTAAGCTAAAATGGCACTCTCAAAGGCCATGAAACGAAAAGTTGATGCGGAAAACAGATCCTTTAATGACGAATGGACTGTACTGGAAAGTACGTATTTATCATGCCAATCTTCAGAAATGCGTTACCTGTATGCCTCATTTGCAACGAAACTGTTGCTGTTGCAAAGGAATTTAATCGTCACCGTCACCACAACACTAAACACACAAATTTCAAGGATTCATATCCTGAGCAGTCAGAAGTCCGACAGAGAAAAATAGCCACATTGAAATCTGCCTACTCCTGTGCAAGTGGTATTATTATTCGAACCTTAACTGAGTACAGAGAGAGTAACGTGTGCATCTCTGCAGGCTGCCTGGGTGCTTTGTGGAAAGTGAAAGGCCGGTTATGTCAAACAATAAATGTTAATTTAAACAGTGCAGCGAGTTTGTCCTCTTTAAATAGAGTCATATGGTGGGGGGATAGTTAAGTTGTCGTTGCTGTTTTCAGTTGCTTTAATAGTGCGGTCCACATGATATTTTCTCTTTGATCTACAATTTTGGAATGCCAAGCAGCTGAAGCTGCGGAAGATGCCTGCTCCATCCAGCTGCTACGATCAAACGCCACCAGGTGGAACTCCATGTTTATGGCTGTGGAACGGCTCCTCAAGATTCTGAGAGAGAATGGAGAGCCAGCTTTGAGAGAGATCTGTGCAGAATTGAAGGTTCCAATGTAAGTTTGAATTATGTATTTATTTCTTTATTTTTGCCTGCCATGGATTCTGTGAATGTCCCTGACCTGTATCGATTTTAAATGAGACTTGTTTAAAAACCACTTGACCACTTTAGAAATGATCCCCGAGGTGAAAGTAGTCTACAGTGCTCCATTAAAGTCATCATTTCATACTATGTATGAAAGTACTATGTTTCATACTATATATATATATATATATATATATATATATATATATATATATATATATACACACACACACACACATATATATATATATATATATATATATATATATATACACACATATATATATACACATATATATTTGATCACGCAAGTAAACTAAACCATTACAGCAGGGGTGGCCAACCAGGCAGAGACCATGAGCCACATTTTTTACTGTGTTACATTTTACACATGAACATTACCCCATACCTTCCTCACACACACATACACCTTTGCTCAGCCAGATTTATTGTAAATGTCACACACCAACATGATAATGACAGAAATTGACTCCTACAGTACAAAGAGAGGCCAGTCATTTCCAACAATGAACACTGTGTGCACTGTCTCACACAGACAAAGTCCACAAACAAAAATATTATGATTTACAAAAGCTTTTTTCTTTTACTATGCATGTTACTTACTACTTACATAGTGAGCTGAAGTGGCGCTGACGATTTGAAGCTTTGAATGCGCTAATGACGCCTGACATATAAGGCAGAATGACTTGCAATTACGTTCAACAAAAAGATATAAACTCTCCCACTCTGTTAAAAACGTCCTGTGTTCATCTTCATATTTTCATTTTTCGAAGCGAAACTTCGATATGAACGTAAGAGCCGCATGGAACCTGGGCAAAGGGCCGCATGCGGCTCGGGAGCCACGGGTTGGCCAGCCCTGTACAGGGAGTCGTAGACAACCTCGAAACTGGTTTATACATGTACTGTAAAACCTTGCTTTGTATGATTTCTAGGTAACTGATTTTGAGGTACAATATTTATACATAATTGTAAAACAGTGATTTGTTTTCTCCCTAACATGTTCCATCCAGTTGAGCTCACTTCAAAGAGTAGACTACTACACCACCATGAGCCCTGTCGCCCAGTCCATCAACATCCTCCAAGGAGAAGTGGAAGTCCAAATGGGATGGCTTCTTCCGATGATTTCCCTGCTGAGCAGCAAACTGGAAAAAATAAAGATTGCACTGAAGCACTGCAAGCCGTTGGTTGAAGCCATTCAAGTGGGCATCTCGAACCGTTTTGGTGAAATGTTAAGAAACCCTGAATTGATTGCTGCCGCGATTCTCATCCCAAAGTTCAGAAGGGCCTGAACAAAGACGATGTTACACTGAACAACATGGAGATCTTTAAAATAAAGTAAATATAGAAAAAAAACATTAAATTACAAATTTATTGTACACTTACTACATTTGTTATTTTATTATTCATTCCATACATCAGTATAATTTTGAATAGCAGTTGAGCCTGAAAATATCTAAGATGTCTAATTGTCAAGACTCAAATTTGTGTTTCTCTCCTTGTGTATTCCCTGAATATGTGAAAGTAGCCATTTTGCAAGCTCACACTACCTTGCTTGTAGATCTGTCATTTTCACAATTTCTCAACTTTTTTCTATTATTTTATTCATTTATTTATTTATTTATTGCTAATTTTGGCCTTTTGTTTCCGATAGTATTTTTTAATTATGGAAAATGTCATAAATGTAATTAAATTTTGTCCAATAAAATGTACATACATACTCTGTCAGCCTAAGCCTGTTTAATACAAAATAAAAGCATAACTCCTTCCGCTAATCAATGTAACTCTCTGAGTTTGTTGTTTCCTTCAGTTACGGACTCGTCCCACCAATGACAACTGCTCCACCAGGCAATTACACCTTTTGTCTATGAGCAGGAATTGGCATGAAATTAAGGACCCTCAAATGGTGCTCCAATACTATCAGTGCTGAAAACAGTTATATTGCCTTACGTCAATCAAACTATAAGCAGAGCTGACTTCTGATGGGTGTGTGGAGACCAAAGGCTGAGATCTAAGCAGGGTGATATGGTAGCTGTGCAATGGTGCGGTTATTCATGCCATTCCAACTCTTCGCAGTAATGAGATTTTAAGAATGTCTCAGCCATACTCCATGACAGCCGCACAGGGTATACCACTGTTCAAAGAGGGCTCAGCAGGAGGTACGTTTGATAACAGAGTATGCATTGGTGCTATTGGTGTACCAAGAGATGTTCCTGATCAGTTTAAGGCACGTGATCAATGATAGCTGGGTTTGAGTCATTCCTTTGGTAGTGGTTTACAATAAATTAAAATTTGATTGGATCAAGTATTTGTATGTTAACCATCAGGGATTTATTAATCAGAAGAGATATGAGAACAATTAGCTCCAACTTCTCTTATGACGTGGGAAACTAGAATGGCTTTGGACATGTTGCTTGCTGAGAAAGGAGGAGTATGTCACATGCTCGGTACATTTTGTTGCACTTTCACCCCAAACAATATAGCGCCTGATGGATTCATTACGAAGGCGCTCCAAGGCCTTAGACTACTCTCCAATGAGATGGCTGAACGCTCAGAGATTAATGATCAGCCTATGGCCTATATAGGTCAAATAACGGCCTGAAGGAGCATCTGACCACCTGGTGTGAGTTGTTCAGAGTTCAGATTTGGTTTACACTTTAGCAGGTGTAAAAGGAGGGATTTGTTAGAATTATTTTTGGATTTTCAGGATCCAGGTTGTATTTAGACGTGTAAATGTTAACATAATTAACATTAATATAATCAAATAAAGAATGAGGTCCAAGATAATGGGAGGGTCAAGAGCATCAACGTTTAAGTTTACTTGCGTAGGGTTGATACATGTTCAGAAAGTAGCAATCAGCTGACTAGAACAGAGCAAGAAAGAAACGTATAGCAAGTCTGGGGGAAAAAACAGAGAACAATGAGGAGCTGTTCTGAAGTGATAAAAGTTGCAAAGGAAGGAGTCACAGGATGAGTGCGGTACAGAGCATGTGAGGTCTATGTCAGGGAGGAACAGGTAGGAAGGACTTTCTTTTCTTTTTAGGGCGCTGTCCCAGAGGATTGGAGGACCTGAGTGGTCGAGGGTCAGGACCGACCCGTCCACCAACGATGGGAGTTAAGTCTAAACCACAACTCCCTGTCGTGGTTTAGACTTAACTTGGTTGGCTACTCACCTGTAGCCAACCGATCATATTAATTTTGTTGAAACTGTTATAATGGTGGAAAACTACTGAAAATCATCCTTTTCTGGGACGTTGGCCAAGGTTGACTGAACAGACAAGGTCCATGCGCATGAATTTCTATATTCCAATACATTCTTGAATAGTTTAAAATGACAGCAAGAAGTCATATGGTGGTTTTTCAAGATGAATTTAAGAACACGCTGACAGGTGGATGTAGAGCTGATGTCCCAGAAAGATCAGCTCCTCACGCTGTCTCGCCAGAGCACGTTCCTTGTCACGGTAGTAGTGGAAACAAACGATAAAAACTCTCGGTTTAGATGAAGGTCTCCCACCATCGGCAATGGCTCTCCTCAGCCTGTGTGCTTGGTCCAAGGCAAGAGGGTGGTGGAATGCGTCTTGGCCTAACAGCTCTTGGAAAAGCAAGTAAAAGGCAGAGGGCAAAAAGAATGTAAAGTTTTGTCCACAGTGTGGGAGAGCTACAAATCCGCTACCTTCTCCTACCGCAAACTCAACCGGAAATCGCAGGTGAACAATATTTATAAAACAAGGACTTCAGTCTACACAATATTGAAGAAAGGAACAGAATAAGAATATTTGGTAGTTGAGATATGGACAAAAGAGACAAAGGTCAAATTGGTTAACTTTTACAACCCATGTAATAGGTTATCAATAGACTCGTTAGATGAAATTATTTACATTTAGGGGAAAAATTATATGGTGTGAGGATTTGTGCACAGTACATTATGGGGTTCTAATAATGATGAAAATGGAACTGTAGTTGAAGTCAAAAAATCTGATATGTTTAAATGATAGAAGTAGCACACGTATTAACATCAGACCAGGCTCGGAATCAGACATAAATCTGAAGCAGATGTCAGATTTTTTGGCAGGAGTATGCTGTTGAGGAGGAATTTTAGCCCTGCTTTCCTCTCCTCTCCGGGTCCGTTGATGTGAGGAATAAAGAGACGAGAGAATGACGTCGAGTACGAGTATTTATTCACAGTCTGCAGAGTGTGGAGACCACAGTACATACAAAGATATGAGTCTGGATCTGAGTTGCCTTCGCGGGAGCAGTTCTTTTCTATTACTACAGTCTAGGGTGTTTGTCTACTCCTGATTGGCTCATCTACTTCTCCTCTTTGACACACTTTCTCTGTTAGATTGTGGTCCGGCGCGTCCTGCTCCCCCCGCGAGACATCTTCAGAAAATACATTGTGACCTTTAAGTACATGTTGTTCTCAATACAATCATATCATTCGGCCTTCCAGTGTTTTTCCACTTCTGCACGCAGTACATGTTCAGTGTATTCTGTTCCAGTGATTATGTCCCATATATTGCATAGTGAATCACTTCTAGTAATTAAACCTGATTATTAAGGCACTCATAAGCACGCATACATTTTACTGTTCCCACAATGCTTACGGAAGTGGCGAGAGAGACGACTATAGGCAGTGACCATGGTCATTTGGCAATATCGACTTGGAGAAGTTTGAGAATATTAGTGATCAAAAAAATGGAAAAGGTTGATATTGTGGATGATGCGGATAATTTCAATCTTTCTGTGTGTAAAGCTATTTTGGGAGCTGCAAAGAAGACCATTCAGAGGAAGGGAGGTAAGCAAATAACAAAAATTGTTCTATGGTGGAAGAAGGAATGTGATAAAGTTATTAACAATCAAAATAAAGCTTTTAAAATGTCCTCTTGAATATAAAAGGTTGCAGGCAAATGTGAGAAGGATTGTAAAGGATGCAAAGAAGGAATGTTGGAGGTAGTTGCTACAGCTGTGCTGTAGGGGCCACTGACTTGGGCGTTGCCCTGTGGCCCTAATGAATGGCATAAGATGTATAGAGATGTTAGCAAAATCCTTTGTCAAAGTTCACAGTTCTGACAATATTGATGAGGAAGGGAAAAGAGGAAGGCAAGAGCTGAGAATGAAGAGCTATTACAAAATGAGAAAGTCAAATAATAATAGTTTGTTAAACAAACCATTTACAGAGACAGAACAGACTTTATCAAGAAAAGTAAAATGTCAGTGACCAAACATGTTATGTAATGATAAATCACCTCAGGGAATC
Source organism: Mugil cephalus (assembly GCF_022458985.1). Lineage (NCBI taxonomy): Eukaryota > Metazoa > Chordata > Actinopteri > Mugiliformes > Mugilidae > Mugil > Mugil cephalus. Next base: position 135,652 of record NC_061775.1, on the reverse strand, counting down.
ATCAAAGTATATTTTATTGGAATTATATAATAATGTGTGGGGTGGTGGGAGATTGACACAAAGTTGTAAGGAAGCTGTTGTTCTTCCAATACGCAAACCAGGAAAAGATTTCACAAAGCCAGGGCATTATAGGCTGATTGCTTTAACATCCGACATCTGCAAAATAATAGAGAAAATGATCAACAATAGGGTAACATATTACTGTATATGAAAAAATATGAATATATTTCAAAATACCAGAGTGGCTTTAGGAAATGGAGGAATACTATGGATCCAGTTGTATGTTTAGAACATGAATTTAGAAAAGCACAGATAAACGAAAAAAGTGTAGTTGCTGTTTTCTTTGACATAGAGAGTGTAACTGTCTGTGAGACAGATTTCATTAATTTAATTTATGTTTCACATGTTACAAAGATAAAATAGATTTAAGTTCATGAGGTGTTTTAAAACGGTTAATAAATAAACATAAATTCATTAAAATAAATAAGAGAATTAAAAGGGGGCTTACATTAATAAATAAGTTGATATCAGTTAATGTAAAATGTAATGCTAAATGATTTCGCTTGTGATTTATAAAGCTTCATGTGAGGACATTTTATTTTGAAAGTGTATGACCACATGACCCTGGTCTAGTTAGGATGAACTGTGGAATTGGGGGTCAGAAGAAGAAGCGGGAAGTCATGGTACATGGTCAGAGCTTGTTACACTGTGTTCAAGAGGTGCAAATGGTAATTGTGCTTTTTGGTTTATCTATATTTAATTTTGTGGGTTGTTTATAATATGCTTGAGCACACAGCATCTTTTTCATAAGTTTATTTGTTTTCATTGTGTTAGCATTAGATTAAATGGATTTATGGACTCTTGTATTTTTACTTATAGTTTTCACGGTGTTCTAAGATTTTGTGACAATGTCGGTGGAGGAGGAGAAATAAAGCTGAAAATCTAGACATCAGTAAGAATCATGGCATTTTGTTGAACCAGTGTAGCTACAGAGAGGGCATATGATATGATGTGGGCAGAGGGATTACTACTTTGTAGATTAGGTGTCACAAGTCGAATGTATAGATGGATTAAGGACTTTGTAAAAGGAAGATACAAGTAAGAATTGCAAAGACCTACTCAGGGAAATTTGAAATAGAAAATGGAATTTAAAATTTTAAGACTGTATTTTTTACAAGTAAGAGAACTGATACGGGATTAAAATTTAAAATATATAACCAAGAATTAGAGAAGCTGAAACATTTTAAATTCTTTCGGGATATGGTTTGGTGAAAGTGGTGGATAAATGTAAGAAAGTATTAAATATGACAAGATGTCTAGTTGGAAGGGAATGGGGAGCAGATAGAACTGCTTTAAAAGCAACATACAATGGATTGATTAGATCTAGGTTGGATTATGGCAGTGTAGTGTATGGTTCGGCACCAAGATTATCACTTAAGAAATTAGACAATATTCAGCATCAGGCTTTATGATTATGTACGGGTGCATTTAAAACAACTCCAGAAGCAGCTTTGCAGGTAGAAATGGGAGAAATGCCACTTAACATAAGAAGACTACAGATCTTATTGAGTCACTGGGCCAATTTACAGGGTCAAGTCAAGATCATCCTACATGAGAAACGCTGAAACCATGTTGTGAGAATTTAAAGAAGGAGACATATAGCTTTGGATGGACAGCTACAAAAAAGATGGAAGAATTGCAAATGGTGAACAGGAAAGGCAGGTTGGGGCCGGCTTTTGTGTTAGAGGGGCACATACAACCCAGGAAAAAAAGCCATATGGTTCATTCAGACAAGGGATAAATAAGACTAATAACAGTGTTTACAATTTCAACAGTTTTAATTGTGTAGCAAACTAATACATTGACAGAAAAACAACAACATAATAATGTGTAACTTTTGTAAACTGAAAATTGTTGCTTAGACTTCGAATGAACTGCAAATCCTCCCTCTTTGTACGTTGCCTTTTTCCAGTTTTTGGATCCCCCTGGTGAGTCAAAACCTGTCTCTTGGCTGTTAGAGGGGCTGAAATGTCTGCAGGCGTAACAATACGACAAGTCCAGCATTTTGAAAAACTCCAGCCAAGGATGAATGTCATACCAGGCTACTTTAAAGCTTCTTCTCCTGTCCCCCATCAAGGTCCTTGGAAACAGTTTCTAATTTGGCTGTGTTGGTGCTTCTTGCCAACATTGGCTGATATCTGGAGAAAGACAAAACATGTCAACAGATATTCTAGAGCAATAAAGAAACACCAATAGGATTTTTATATGACATTGGAGAATCTGATTAACACACACACACAAAAATCATAAGACTAAACACGTCTACATGTACATACTGTTTTTGTTCAAACAATTAAATGTTCTTTTAGCATCACTAACCTGACAAAAATAGAGTAATCGAGTGTATGCTGTTCAGTGTAGTGAGGAATGTACAGACTTGTGCATTGGGGAAACAAAACAACCCATCCACAAGCGCATGGCCCAACACAGGAGAGCCAGCTCATCAGGGAACAACTCAGCAGTTCACCTCCACCTGAAGGACAAAGGACAGTCCTTTGAAGATACAAATGTCAAAGTCCTGGCCAGAGAGGACAGATGGTTTGAGAGAGGAGTTAAGGAAGCCATCTATGTCAAAGTGGAGAAACCTTCTCTAAACAGAGGAGGTGGACTGAGATTTAATTTACCATCTATTTACAATTCAGTTTTGACTTCTGTCCCCAAGAAGTTTCAACAACATTCACACCTTGAGCCTCCAGGCACACACAATAGCCTCGTTAGAGCTCTATTCATAGGGTAAGTAGCCTAGGCACACAGTTCCCCCCATTCAAGGACAGGTAAGTATCAGGCATTATGGAAATTAGTGACCCCAGTTTCTGGTCAAGCAAGTTTCGGGTGGGTGTTACCCACAGAGTTTATTCCTATTTAAACCTCAATTTCCCACTAGTTTATCATAACTGAAGAAGCTACTCGGATGAGTGGCGAAACGTCTTCAAGAAATTCTACAAGTCCAGCTGACCTTATTGAACGCTTTTTTGGATTTCCTGATGGTCCAGTGCATGAAGATGAGGAAGCACTATTCTCTGCCTGTCTCTCAGTCTGCATTTGTTCTTCTGCCTGACTCTCATCTGTCCTTTCTTCCTGCTCTGTTCCATCACTTTCATCGCTGACCTCTTCACCTAACTCCTCTGGATCCCTCTCTGCTTGCAGCTGCCTCTCTTCATTTCCTGTCTGTGCCTCATCTGGATCATCTAGTCCACTATCATTGCTGTTTATATGTTTGGGCTGGGGGATGAAATAGGCCATAATGTCCGGCTTTCTCTTTATTTTGATGACTGAAGAGCAAAAATGACAGGACAGTCAAGCAAAAGCACAGCACTGAATTAAGTATTAACTCAATAATGTTGCTGTCAGATTGCTTGAATTAGTATTATAATGTACTAGTGGTTCTCTTAAAATTAAATGTCGAAAATAAGGGGGCTGAAATCATTTCACTCTTGTAACATGTACCATCGACTTGCACTAAACATTCAGAAAAAAAGTCTTCAAACACTGTGGATACGTATGAGAGTGAAATTGTTTTTAGATGACCGCATTGGAACATAAGCGTTCAAAACAGAAATCAAGAACTTTATTAAACAGAAAATTAAGAAATATGACAGAAAGATGGCAAAAGGAATGGGAGGACAGGACGGTGTTTTTATAGAGGGCAGAGGAAAGTGGGAGAGGTGCAGGACAGAACAGGAAAGAAGAAACAGCAACTTCAAGACTAAGATTTGGGCACACTGGACTGAACAGAACACTACTCATGATAGGGAAACATAACACAGGCAGATGTGAAAACTGCAGACAATATTAAACAAAAGATCATGTAAGATATGTAGATAATGTAAGAAAAATATGAAGTGGAGCGGAGATACTTGGTCCAAGGCATCAAACGGATAAAGATACCTTTGGATTTGACAGTCATTTTGCAGCAGAGCTCTGGAAGTCAGTGCCATACAGTCATCTTAAATTTTCTTACTCCTGGTATGGAGTGTGGCTCCTCTGAGCCACACTCCATACCAGGTGGTGGCGGTAAAGCATCAGAAAGTTGTTTGTCAACCGCTAGTAAAACCCCAAAAGAAGAAGAAAAAGAATACGAAGAAGAAGAAGAAGAAGACCTAGACATAGTGGGAAGAACGATACACAACACCGACGCCCACTTTCTGGTGACAGTAGGTCGTTTGCCCTCCACTGTTTTGATGCAGAGCTCGAAGAGGCAGAGACGACACATGGCGGAAGATTGGATGTCCGCGTGAAACGTTTCTGTAACATTGCTACCCCAGTTTCACATAAAGAAGACCGGAGTAAGCGAAGAAGCTTTGTGAGATGGAGAGCACGGCGGAGGGAGACGCAGACGAGCGCAGGTAAGTTAACGTTACAGCGCTTAGCCTTTCTAAGAATAACCGTGGTTATATCAACAGTATAGTTTAACCTTTTAACCAACAAAATAATGACCAGCAATGATATTTGCAGCAGGAACACCTAAATTGATCTAGAGTACAAATGTTAGCTAGTAAGATGGCTAGATCACTGGAAACCCAAGCTAGGCCATGGGTTGACATTCTGGAGCTAACAGCATTAGCTGTCAAGCTTGTCGAATTTAACAAATGTAAGCTGATTGTTTACATCTTCTTGTGTAACGTTAATGTAAGGTTGTTGGCAATAAAACAAAACAAGCAACCACCAAGGCATCTACTCGCTAGCAATATTCGCGTTAACCGTTAGCTACTCCCTTATTAAAATTGTGTTAAAAGCTTCGGCTAGCTGTCAAATTAACTTGCTAGCCGAAGCTGGTTATTCTGTGTTGGGTACTCCCACGCTGTTTAAGGAAATATCAAGTACTAATAGTATTAGCTCGGCATACATGGATAGATGTATTTTAATGTTTTTTTTTGCAAATTCATTAAAAAAGAAAAACTGACATATCACACGGCCACAAGTATTCAGCCCCCTTGGTATACTCAGGTTCTGTCCATTTCTTCTTATCATCCTTGATATAATTCTACCTTGGAGTCTAACTGTGTTTTATTAAAGTGACTACCTGCCTACATCAGCCCTTACAGCTCACTCTGAAATGTTTTAGATCATTGTACAAATTGAAATATAAGTCAAAGATATCTGATATCAAAGATTTCTGTATTCGTAAGGGAAGACAAAATCTAAACCTATATTGCTGTGCGTGAAGAAGTGATTGCCTCCTAAACCTAATAACTGGTTGGTTCACTTTTAGCAGCAACAACTACAATTAAGCGTTTGCGTGAACCACCTTTTTAAGGTCACAGCATCGCAATAGGTCACAACTTTGACTAGGCCACATTGGTCTTCAGTTTGTTTTTCTTCAGCCATTCAGAGGTAGATTTGCTCGTGTGTTTTGGGTTGTTGTCCTACTGCAGAACACCAGTTTGCTTTAGCTTGAAGTTATGATCAGATGGCCGGACATTCTCCTTCAGAATTTTTTGGTAGCCAGCAGAATTCACGGTTCATGATAGCAATCTTCCAGGTCCTGAAACAGCAAAACAGTCCCAGACCATACCACTACCACCACCATATTTTCAGAATCAGAAAAGACTTTATTGCCAAGTATATTTGCACATACAAGGAATTTGCCTTGTATGTGTTTGTTGCATAAAAATATAAATATATAATAAAATAAGTCACGAACATATACACTCTAAAATATACAAAAATATACTCACTATACAATACAACAAAAGAAACATTTACAGTGGGATGGTGATGGGTTTCCACACCTTCCAAAAAGTTAAATCAGTCCACGCACTATTTTCCCAAAACTATTGAGGATCATCAAGATATTTTCTGGCAAAACTGAAACAAGCGTTTACAGTGTTTCCCACAGGATTTTAGGAGACTGTGCTGGGAGGGCCATCCTTGAGGGGCCGATGTAACGAGCCTGATGAATCTCTTTAGTACATTTTGAGACCACCGAATGAAACGTAAATTGCTGTATATGAAGATAACAGGTTGGTAACATCCATAAGAACTTACAAAGGCATATCAGGAATATTTCAAATTTAATCCTGAAAAATAAAACAATGACAGAAAGTCATTGTTTTATTTCAATAATTCTTTCATTCGTTCATTCATTTAGAGCATATAAAACTTAATATCAATCATGTGAACAATCTTCAAACTGTCAAACAAAACGATGAACAAAGAACACTTGCTGTCCATAACCCTGGCACAAGCACGCTGCACCAATAATAAAAAAAAAAGCATCAGCTTGATACTGATGCACTCTGCACCCTGCTTTTGAACGCCTAATTTTTCTAGGCTTGGTGCAAAACAGTTCCAGATCTCTCCCAAAGTTGAACTCTTAAGTGCTTGGCACATTTATTGAGCCCCTAAGACAGGAAGCAAGGTGTTCTCCTTGCGGTCTGCTCCGGAGGTCTGATTTGACCTGAAAATTAAGATAACTACAATTAGTCAAAAGGAATGAAAGTAGGAGGTGCTTTTGGAACACACATTTTGTACTCTCCTTAAGACAAGTATGCAGTTTCCTGTAGGTGCAATGGGTTAAATCCCAGTCCGTTTGCCCTTACCCTGTTCATTGTGGAATAGTCTCTCTCGCAGTTGACACTGGAGACTGGAATGACCAGAGCAAATGATGATTTATGAAGGACAGAGAGTTTTGTTCATTTTTTTTTTCAGTCAAACAAATTAGATGTGTTGTTACACGATCATTAATGGAAGTGCATAGGTGAATGGCATCTGTGCGACTGTGTTCATATACAGCCTGTGTAGCGATAACCCACACTTTTTAACGATCATGGCAGCGCTCTGCATCCGAGGAAAAGAGGAAATTTAGTGGCAGATATCAGGCGCTGTGCGGGACACAGTGATTTATCTAATATTGGCAGCCTTTTGAAGGATCGGGGATTTGACCGGTCCATTCATCACCAACAAATTGCAATGTTATCTGCAATGTACGCGATGACGTATGAGGGAGGAAAAAACAGGCACGCAACTCTCACAGCTCGAGCTCCTACCTGGGACTTTTGTTGATGTGAAACCTTACCAAACGCGAGTCGACCCAGCATTTTCGATGCGAAAGCGGTATGAGTACTAGGATTGTTTGGATTTCGTTACATAAACATCTTCTTACTAGCGAGTCGAGCCAATCCCGTGTCTACTGCCGGTTTTCCAGTTTTTTGCTCGATGTGAAAGGGGCTTAATGAAGCACACTGGAATTCTGAGCATTTATTGTTTTCATATTAATTTTTAAAAGCTGATCGAGAGAGAGTGCACCGATGGAGGAGGGATGAGAGAGAGGAATAGCGCGAGCGGCAGAAGGAGCAATAGGGGAAAAGTAACGGGAAATTAGCACAATGGAGAGGCGAAAGTTTGATTCGGTTTGGTATGTTAGAAGTTTACTGGCACAGTGATGTAAGCAACATAGCCTACACTGCTCTGTTATCCAACTTGATAGCCTACTCTCTGCACGGGCGCCAATGCGCAAAAAATAACTTACCTCACACTATTCAAATGCCATTCCCGTCCCGCTGTCATCAGATACGGTGTTGCTGGATCGTGCCAAATGCAGCAAGGAAAGCTCCAGACAACTCATTGTTGTTATTATTAGTTCATTGAATTGGGACAATGCACATTAATCAACATTGATGCGTTAGTCGTCATTGTATATGCGCCGGTCTTAGCACATTCTCGACCCGGAACTTCTCCCTGGGAGGCATCATCAACTGAGCTGCTGTGGCACCCATGTCTTTTATTTGTTTCGTTATTTATTTTTTTATGTACTTACCAATAATATCAGTTTTGTACATCTAGGAGGAATACTTCCTCTTTGACTGCCAGTTGGGTTGAACCCTGTCAATCTATGGCACACATGTTGAACTCAAGGTCAGTTGTATTGTATTATCTATCAGAATTGGCCTGCAGGTATTTTGCGTGTGCATTATTGATACTGCTAATCCCAGACTACATTGCAGTAGCTGAACTGGCATCAGCCAGGTACGTCAATCAACTTTATTGACACACTCATCAGTCTCATGGTTGCCTCAGCAACCGTTCATGGTATCAGTAGAATCGGGCAGCTTCTGAATCTACATCAGTTAATACGGTTAGCTGATAAAAGCTTATACCATGAGCATTAGAGCACTAAATATTACAATATGTTAACAGAGATTCTTACACAAAGATTTACACAAAATGCTGTACCAGTTACCAGACATACTAGGCAGACTCAATTAGCATACTGTTCCGTGGCAGCACGCACAGCAAACAGAAAACTAAACTAAAATATAAATGACAACTACAGCTAAACACCAGTTGGTTAACACCTGTGTTTCCCTGTTTGTGTTTACGTTGGTGCAGAGTTCCGTCCATCGTAAAACAGAGCGAAGGACGAGGGAGATACACCCAAAGGAAGTAGGCTAAATTTGCTTAAATTAGATCAGTAACCTCATTATTCATTAAAAGAACACAGTCCAGTTCTATAGACCCTTTCAGGGCCTATGTCACTGTGACGTCACAACGTTAGCTGGAGGCAAAAGAGAGGGAAGCTTGAGGCGAACACTGTCACATTCAACCCTGAAAATGTCATTTTGCTGTAATTTTTGGCTGCCAAAATTGAGAAAACAAAAACTAAAACTTGAAGTCCAAACGAGTCGAGTCCAAGAAAGTCGGTCACAGAAGAAGAAGAGAAACGGAGCCGTCTGAGGGATAACGCGGATCTTGCATGTACCATAAGTAGCGCGAACATTACGTATGAGATTAATAAATGTAGTATTATCCGTCTGGTTGTTGTTTGAAATGCCGGTCTGCAGCATTAACGACTCTTGTTTATTATATCACGTTATAGGTCAACCGGAAATCGGGCCGTATTAACGTGGTATTATCCCGCTGAAAAGACACGTATCGCCACCTAGTGTGGAAGTTAGTTATTCAATTTTCTTGCGCTGCATCTCAACTGGGACAAAGACTGCTGTGAGAAAGTTGAATTTTGAGCATAGCTCGATTAAGCTCTGCATCTAAACGCACTGATTTCATCATGTACTTCACACATTTGGAGGAACAGCTTTCCATGGCTGTGTCCTAAAGATAAAGTTTGGCTCCCTGGCCTGAGAGCTTGCCTTGAGTACTTACATGAAATGTCAGTAATGATGGTCACCAAGCGGGCCAAGCAAGTCATTGAACTCCTAAAGAGTAGAACTAAAGAGTAGAATTTTAATTCTGAGAGAAACATTTTGATTTACATAAACTATCACATTACTAAGGCCAGCACCTCTTTACCTCCTTTCTAATTTTTAATTTTCCAGTTCTTTTTTATCTCTCTCTTTTCTGCTGCCTGTTCTCTTCTAGGAGGGAACACTGGAAGCTGCTGTCCAGTCTGAAGACCACAGTAGAGGGCCTTGTGTCCACCAACAACCCCAACGTGTGGTCACGGTATGGAGGCTTGCAGCGGCTGCACAAGGATATGAACAATATCCTCAGCCATGGACTGAGAAACGAGCAGGTCAGGAAACACAGCCCACTTCAGTCAGTTTTTTTTCCAATTGATTTTTATTTGTCTAATCTGTCACTGATTGACCGCTTCAGCTTCCAGGATCAGCTCTGGCAGTTTTACATTGACCTGTAAAATGGTGTCTTCAACAGAAAACATGTAATCTGTCGAGTGATTTTTGATGTATAAAGCTGGATTTCCATACACGCCCTACCTCCTTTCCGCCCGACTCCTCACCTGCCCACACCTCACCAGCTTTTTTTAACTACCTTTTCCATTGCTTAGGAGTGATCCCCCTGGTTTGTGGACTTTAGCCACACCCACACTTTTTGTTACCAGCAACAGCAGGCTACACAGTAAAGTTATGTTCCAACAACCAGTGAATGAAAGAAAACAACCGTTATGCAGTCACGGGCCTTCAAGCAGAACACAATGAACGTAATAAAAGATAAAAAACTTAGCGGAGGACTACACCAACGGTGTAATGGATTCAAGGCAAGCTTCCCTGCTGGCGCTCCCTGGTCTGTGGCTGTATATCGCGTCCATCTCCTCATACCATTTCAGGACCTTTCGGTCAGCACCACACGTATTGTTGTGTCCCTTGGCTGCTGGATCGGCCTTCAATTTTTTAAGCTTCTCCTTCATTTGTTTTACCGTCCTGATAAAGCCAAGTTTGGTCATCTCAGCCGCAATCCGCTGGAAACCTTTACCTTCCAAGTCCAACTCCCACTGTATACTCTCTTCTCTCAACAAGGACAGAAAAGCCCTCACCTCGGGTTGGTCCAGAACGCCATTACTTTTCCATCACTTAAAAAAATGTACCGACACAGCGCAACACTTTCAACAGCAGAAAGTTGAAAGTGAGCAGCTTACTACTAGTCAAAAATGCTCATCTCTCTAGTCAAAACCAAAACATCCGGCTTTGTACCTGGCGCTACATTGTGACGATTTTTTTTCTGACTTGTAAGCAGCGTTTTACGTCACATTTCCGGCCCCAATTCACCTTCTTCGAAACCGACCACAGAGGAGGTACTAGAAAGTACCCAAAAAAGTATCCCTTTGGCCTCGTTCCGCCCACCACCTAGCAATGGAAATAGCAATTTAAAGTGGGCGGTGCGGGGTGATGTGGAGGTAGGCTGTGTATGGAAATTCAGCTTAATTTACCTATTTTGCACGATACAACACTACCAGACAACTAGAATATCTTAACACCTTACTACTTAGGCTACACATTTTTTGGTGTGAAGAGAACAATCATTAGGGCCATGGGGCAACGGTTTGAGTCACTGGCACCTACAGCAGAGTTTCTTAACCCTTTTGACTGCTGGGTCCGACTTTTCCAGTACAAAGTGGCCCAGGGACCATTCAAACAAGGCACTAAGTGAACCGCGTTTAACTCCAAAAGAAGGAGATGAGCCAGTATGTGTGTGAGACAGCAGGGAGCAGGGAGTGGCGGGTGGTGGGTCTTGGGATTATCTCGTGAATCCACAAGTTTCACATCTCATAAACAACGGCGAAGAGGACTATCGCTACTTACTTTCTCCCCAGCAAACCCAAGCCCCTTTCACATCGATGTCCCAGCAGTCGACCTGGGATTTTATCGGTTTTGATGTCAACACGAACGCTGCGTTTACCCGGGTTTTTCGCTCTGATGTTGATGTATCTGCCTGTTACATTCAGATTTTGTCACTCGACGGCCTGACAGACTGTATCATTGTAGAAGCTTCAGCTCAAAAACAAGTTTAGTTCTACTCCCATAAAGACTGATCTCTGCCATGGCAACCCCCTCCTATGTTACCCTCCACCGCGTTTATTATTCTTCTGCCGTTTTTCTGTGCTTAGTATGCTAGTTTTGAAGCGATATGGGCAATATTATATCAAAACGTGCGTCTCGATTAGGAGAAGTGTGCTATGACTTTTCGAAGCGATTGATTGAACGGGCTTGGAATAAACGACAAAAAAGTGAGTGATTTTGAATGGAGAACCCTTAAAAAAGCCTAACATTCTGAAATCTACCCACCTGCTTTGCTGACTGATTACTCGCCCATGCTTTAGAGTAGCAAAAGGATTAAACGTTTGTACGAGGCATGACAAGAGTGACTTTCTTTTCCACAAAACTGCGTTTAAATACCTGCTATGGTTTGGTCATGGTCGCAGTTTACGTTTTGGTGAAATTTTGCAAACAAATCTCGTTTAGCATTTGAGTTCTGTGTTTTTAACGAAAAAAGGTGTTCAAAGTTGTCTGGTGGCCACATTTTTTGAGCTACAGAAACAACAATTACGTAAAGACGTAGGTACCTCTTTGCCTACTTTCTAATGTGACTCCTGTAAGTCCTATGGTTTGGATTCCAGGCTCAGCCGACCAAGGAGTGAGCCGAGCATTCCGTGAACTTTTTCCCATTGGTGAAGTTTTTCCACCTTTTCTTCGAAAAATCCCATCGCATGCTTTTTTCTCTCTCGTCATAGCGGCCACAGTTTTTGCTGTACGTGCGTGGAACAAACATTAAATCGAAGATGATCCTTGGCTGATGCTCACAATGTGTTCATTTTCCCTGTACAACACACACATGTGTGCACTACTCTATCAGACTGGTTGCTGTTATTATTGTTATTATTATTATTATTATTACTATAACCAACTAACCCTATAGACATCAAAGGGGGGGGGGGGGGTGACAGATATAACTATGATGGTTATTATTATCATTATTATGATTATTGTTGCTATCTCCTAATATCAAGGTCTCGAGTTTTTCCTCCTTTTTTCGTCCCTACAGCTCTACGGCTCTTCGAGCTGTAAGGCGAGTTATATATCCAGAGGTGTGTGTTACGGCCTCATAATATTGAAATAACACAAGGCTCAATGAGACCACAAAAAATAAGGACAAACCAAGGGTTAACTTATTCAAAAGAAAGAAAGCAAACCTTCCCCTGCTGCTGCTGCCCTAGAGTGAGAGAGACCCGGCCTCTCTCTCCTCCTCCTTTTTATCCCCTACCTGTGAAATGCCTACCAGCCTGTGAAAAAGGGAACAGAGAGAGAGGGCGGAGAAACAACAGCATTCAATACTCCTCTACGTGTGGAGCTACCTGGCCACACAACAGTGTGGTTTGATCGGGATCGGTGTACTTTTTTTTTTTTTACAAAATATGAATTTTTCACGTCATAAGTCACAAAAAAAAAGAATTTTCCACTGAAATGAATGGGACGGGCGAAAAAAAAAGCAACTCATCAGGCATACTTTCACCTAGAGACTTAATTTAAACTTTAAACTGTAGACACAAGCCTTGTGTATTGATGTACTAATCCACGTTTTGATAGGTCTTATAGTTTTTGATCAATCACTGTTAAATGACCATGATCCTTTTTGTAGAAATTCTGAGATTGTAATTGGTGCTTATTGCACGAAATGTTCATGCTAAATTGCGTGACCTCAACAGTTATAGTGGAGGAAGGTGTCTGATATTGCCTGAAACTTTCCTCTTTCCACGCTCGTCCCAGCCACAATTTACAAACTAGACACATGCTTTTTCCCACTGTTGTAGACAAACTCGTTCTGTCTCTCACAATGTGCTCAGCAAATCAGACGTGCAGAATTTAAACTGTGAGCCTCTGTTCACGGTCACGTCCCTGTCTGTTCTCCATTGACTGTAATGCAAAGATTTTGTGAGAGAAGCAGAAGGGACTCCTTTTTTAAACTTGCATGTGTCTCCAAAATATTTACTCTACAGGGACAAAAAAACATATCAGTGTCTTCAGGAAGGTCTTACCACGCACGGTTTGCGTGTTTTTCTGATTGGAGCTACCATTTAGTCAATGTAAGCCCAAATTTGAGACCAACAAAGAGGGACAAAATCCACCTCTTCTCTGTGTCCCGACTCAGTGCGTGTCTGTCATCATTGACGACTACCTTGAGTTGCCACAGCAACCCCTGACCCACAGGCCGGAGCCACAGCTGAGACCAATTCGTTAATCAGGGACTCCTTTGATGTCTCTGCTGTTAATGCAGCTGATCCCTGTCTCCCTTACATTTATGTTACAACAACACACACCAGAACACGCACCTCCCCCCACACACAGGTAACTTTATTATTACAGTGACACACGCGCACGCACAAGCGCACCACACACAAAAACACAGGTAACTTTATTTTATTGCAGTTACACACACACACACACCTGCGCGCATAAGCGTGCCACACACGTGCACACAAAGACACAGATAACTTTGTTATTACAGTTACAGATACACAAAAAAAGAGTTGAAGGACGCGTACACATGCACGCGTATGCATACATTACTCTCACACACAGGCTAACTATGCTAACCTTAAGTTAACTGTGCTAACTGTATGGTATCTGTGCGAAATGTGGGTTAACTGTGCTATATGTAGGCTAACTATGCTAACTATAAGCTAACTGTGCTAGATGTGGGTTAAGTGTGCTAACTGTGAGTTTAATGTGCTAACTGTAAGCTAACTGTGATAACCGTAAGCTAATTGTGCTAAATGTAGGCTAAGTGTGCCAGTTCCAATGTTGACAAAGACAGTACTCCGGCAGTATCTCCCTGTGGCCCTTTCAAAATTTCCCAGAGGGAATTTTCTAGTTTTATTGTATTTTAATACTGAAAGCAAACCTTAACATTAGACGATTAGAAAAATGTTTCTGATGGGAAAATATTTGAAGGAAATTTTTGACGGGAAAGAGATATTTATCACATCTACTGTGGTCTTCAGGCTATTTATCACGTGCGTTTGACCTCCTGCAATTCACCCAAAATACTGTGTTGAAATGTAAGGAGTGCTTTGTCTCCATAATGGCTTATTGTGTTCATTGAAGCTGGTATTCTTTGTAAATGCATCATGCATGCAGCTGGTTTTGTGCTACAGGTGTACTACAAGCAGAGAGACTACTGGCCATTTGTTTGGTGTGTTCGGTACATCAGCCCGCACCTCGCCTCACATGTCGAACAGGTATGGTCTGTACCAATTTAACACAGACTGAAAAAAAATCACTGTATGCTGCTCCAGTGTCATATACAGGGAACATAAATACCTTGAAAACCTGCAGTTCAGAATACGTGAGGATTTCTTTTCAGTATCTTTTGAATCATTTGGGTGTTTTAAAACATAAAACAAGCTTGACATTTTTGTATTTATTTATTCTTTTTTACGTAAGTATAATTCTGTTTTCACCTTAGGGAAGTTTTGCATAGATGACAATATTTATTATCCAAATACTGATCAGTTATTTTTGTGGTGGCAAAAGTCACCACAAAAGGTGTTTTTGCACTTCAATGCAATTTAATGGTAAATTGGAACCTGAATAAGCCAGGAAGCCAACCCAAAGTTCCACAGCTTATAAAATCTTGGTGGAGGAGTCCCATAATTGAAAATTCAATTTGCTTGGCAATAGATCTGCTCAGGTTTATGAAATGATGGATATAAGACTGATGGCAATGTAGTCAGGTTGTATTCTGTTATGTGCATTCTGGCCTCCAAAATTAAATTTGATAATTTAAGGAAAATACTTGATAGCTTGCCCATAGTTGGCTGCCTGACATTCTTTATACAATTTCTCGCTAGACTGCTCGAGGTCTGATTGTCTCTAAATATCACATACATCTTAAACATACACCTTAAACAAAGTTTCAGTTGCAGTCTGGAGCCCTGCAAGCCAGTAAGTAAATCCTGAGCAGAATCACTGCACTTCAACTTGCACTGGACTGCAAACATTTAGTGTATTGGAGAGTTTTCGAGATCATTTGGCCTTTGCCTCTAGTCACCTCTCTCAAGTCTTAACGGGAATGTGCAACAGCAGATGGAGTAGCTGTAATCCCATGTGATTATTTGCTGTACATGTCTTCTGGTTGTGTGCTGGTATGTTTTTTTCCTCACTCTGTTAAGGCTGTAGTTATCGCCTTTATCATCCCATGTCAGGCCTGTATCTTCATCTCTTTTGATGAACAGGTGAAATTAGAACACCGAAAGTGCTACCTCAGAAAATATACTTATTAGGTTGGGACATGTTCTGAAAATAGACATTTTCCCTGCCCATTCTACTTTCACAAGTGGAGTGGGATATGTATCCATTTCATATGTTGTTCTTCATCCCTCTTTCTTCCTGTCCTTAGTTCAGTCACCTGGAGCCTGTGCTGAGTAGTGGGGTGCAAGGTGCTGGTGAAAGCTACAAAGCTGAGCGTTGGCTGCTTCACACCTTACAGGTTCATATGCTATCAACCCAGCTGCGGCCTCTGCTTCGGCATCTGGGACATACACGTAAATATTACAATGGTGTGTCACTATTGGTCTACTTAAAGAATTGTTGTTAAATAGTTGCTTAAATTAAAATAAGTAGCAGATAACTTGAAGCAATTCTGCATTGTTCTGCAACTGTATTTCTCCTTCCAAGTTCTTTTTGTATCCCTACTTGTGTCCCAGTTATCTCTCTCCTCACTTCTCCTTATCTCTTGATTTGTTACAGATAATGCCTTTCTGCTGAGTGAGCCTCATGTGACAGCCATGTTTCAGTGTTTAGAAGCCGTGGAGCAGAATAACCCCAAATTGCTGGCCCAAGTAGACACTGTTGGTGTAGGTTGTTGACAAATTCACAGTTACATAACACGTTCTTCTTGAAGAACCTCTTGCTTTAGAATAAAACAATGGTTTGCTGGAGTTTAAATTGCTTTGAGTCACATTGTAATATGTAGGGATGCACTGATCTGCCTTTTTCACCAAGTATCGGCCAATACCGATATGGAAAAACAGGATGGATTTATGGTAACAAACTTTAAGTTTTATTTTGTGGAAAAGACTGGGATCATTCTTTTGTGCAAGGCAACATCAAACTTGACTTAAACATTTCTTTCCTTTTTTTAAAAAAACAAATAAACAGATATAAATGTACTGAATTACTTATTCATTTAATAATTGTGCACCAGTAAATCAATCTTAACCATAGAAATATAACAAGTGTGACTCGTTCAGTCAGTGCCGTTAGGGATTCAAAGTCCAATGTAAAAACAAAATAAATAATAAATAAAGGAGCTGAAATTGAGAAATAAAACAATAGCTTCACTAGCATGGTTGGTAGACTTTCAAAATAAATAGTAATCAGCTCTTAATATAGTTTTGTGCAAATGGGAATTAAACATCCATTACCGATATGGATCGGCTCGTTGTCACCAATACCCGATCTAGAAATTTCTTCGATATTGGTACCGCTACCAATACAAATATCGGATCGGTGCATCCCTAGTAATATGGTCAGATTTCTCTTTTGGGGGTGAAGAGCACTTATGTCATGGCCTCCTTCATGCCTCACCACCTTTCCTCCTTTGTTTTTGTGTCACTTGAAGAGAAAGAGGATGCAGTTTACATTTACTTTATCTTTACCTTTTTGTCATTCAGCTGTCCCCTCTGAAGGGCCCACCTTGTCTGGGTCTTCTGAAGAGCCAGAGCCTATGTGTGTTGCCAGGGGCCGGTGGTGCATGGAGGAGCACAAACATGGCTTCCAGAGGAGAAACTCTAAATCGCAGGCTCACCACCTCTAACTGCTCTCTGCGAGAAGCAGTCACCCCCAGCTACTGTGCAGGTACTACAGGAGCTGGAATCCAAAGTGGCCCGGTGTTGGTCCCTTCTATTTCCCTTCCAGAGCCTTCCTACTCCCTTCAGCCTGAGGCTGTAGACTCTGGCGACGGTGACTCTGACGATGGTCCAGAGTACCTGGCTATTGGTAACCTGGGGCAACGCTGTCACTGTGACTCCCAAAGCTCCACCCATAGCAGTGAACAGGCCGAGACCAAAGATCAGTCTCTGAACCGGAGCTCCGTGGTTTTGGTCCCATCAAGACGCTCATCTTTTTCAGGGGGCCAGAAGGGGCCGGGTAAGGGGTCCAGAGGACATACCCGCTCGTTTTCTGATACCGGAATCAATCAAAAACACAGAAATGGTAAGTAACTAGATAAGATCTTGTCTTGTTTTTACTGATGTTCACCTTCAGTTACAGTTTGATTCACTTGCTCCTCAGGTCCTTTATGTTGCATAATCTTCTTAATCCAAGTGGTTTTTCTATAGGGAGTTTACTCATTTAGCTTTGTTCATCGTCTTTTACTAGGTAATGGATTTTTTTAGCCTACATGTATGTTTTTGTAACTCTGCAAGATGTGGTTATATAATCTTTCATAGAAAGTGCATGCTTCCTGTTTGAAGGTTTTAAAACTTACCAAAGTAACCCACTCTTTTTGCTCAGACTGTTTCCCCTTTCTTGGCTTGACTTAACCTGCTCTATATTGCTCTGTCTCTCTTACCATTTCCTCTTTCGTTTACGGTTTGTGAAAGGAGGGGGCCACAGAAAAATCACCATAATAATAGAAGATCCAGTAGCAGGTTGGCAGTGCAGTTTCACTGTATACAGTCACTTGACCCCTCCCACCCTTATTTTTATTTGCTCTCTGTGGTGTTGGACTCTATCCTTCTCATTTCCAGTCTTGTCTTCAGCTCATTATTTGTGCTTTTTGACTTAAAATATATTCTTTGTGATAAAGCCATGATTGATAACTTTTATTTTTATGATCAGTCAGACATTTCATTGGTGTATGTGTATCATATGTGTATCACCTCCATATCATTGAGGGAAACATTAGATTAGATTAGATTAGATTAGATTAGATTAGATTAGATTAGATTAGATATTTTATTTATCCCAAGGGAAATTCAGTGATGAAGTTTAGAATTTGGCAGCCATATTTCTGTTACTGCATACAGTCAAGTGAACCTTCTTCATAGTGTTTATTGATTGATACAGTGACAATAAAAATGAAAGCATTTAAGCAGTACCAGCTGCATGTTCCCCCCATCTGAAAGAATTCAGTATTGAATGTAGTAACTTTTACTGTTTGTTTGTCAGAATTGGAAGATGATGACTGCATGAAGGACTACAGTCCTTTCTCACCTAAGTGCAATGATACCAGCATTCCCAGTTCTCTTTACATGGAGTCTTGTGAGTTGTCTGATATTTTGTTTGCAATAATTAATAATGTGCTTTGACAGTTTTTGCTGCTGTTGCACTGCTTAGAGGTAACCTGTCATTACAGTTGTTTTCCTAAGCGAGGATTACATATTTATGACTTAAAATGGAAAATACAAAAATATAAAACATGTATATGCATGTCGGGTAGTCTGGGATTAAAATCAGCTGGGCTATAAACATGATACTCTGGACTGTCTGCATGACGGTTATGGCGAGGTTCAATGTGTTTTGAGCATTAACTTTGATTGACAACAGTATTTTCAGTTAAGTTTAATGATACAATTATGTCAATTATGGCCTTATGTTGCCAACTATGGTAGGAAATGTGTGCCTTTAGTGTGTAAATCCAAAAAGTGAAACACTCGTGTACAAATACGTATTATTATATTGTTATTTTGTTATTATATTGTCGTCTTTTGGTCTGTTGTAATTTGGTGTTTATTTGTGTGTTTTCTGGTTGCTTCAGATGGGTCCCAACACAGCAATGTACTGGATGGGATGTTCAGAAAGCCTTCAGAGGGGCAGAGTCTCATCAGCTACTTGTCAGAGCAGGACTTTGGCAGCTGTGCTGACCTTGAAAAGGAGAATGCTCATTTTAGCATTTCAGAGTCCCTCATTGCAGCCATTGAGCTGATGAAATATAATCTAGGGCGTCAGGAGGAGGAAGGCGATGAGGAGGGCGACAGTGACTCTGAGATTCAGCAGCTCAAGCAGAAGATCCGCCTGCGGAGGCAGCAAATCCGGCACAGTCGCCTGCCACCCTGCACAACCTCTCAATGCAGTAAGACATCATTATTAGTGGGTTGTAGCTAGATATATTATTTATAAGACGTTTTGAGCTTTTACATCACTTATGAAGAACTCATCTGTTTCCTGGGTTTAAGTGGAATTTATTATATTTATATTCATGAAAGATATGCAGAGATTTAATGTTATTTGATGTCTGTCTTATTTGTGGTTTCTTTATCTTGTCCTGTGTAGCTTACCACTCCACTGACAGCGGAGGCTCCAAGAGGAGTTCTCAGGACTCCGACCGGGGTCTGTCTGGCTCTGGCTCAGCTGAGGAGGTGGAGGAGTGCGAACTACGAGGTAGAGAGAGGGAATGAGGGTACATCAGGGAAAACAGAATGAATTAAACATATTTGTGGGGGTTGATTTTGAGTATCACAACTGCAAAAGAAGGTTTGGTCACATACTAACCACTGTGGCTATCAAACCTGTTGTTGTGTTGATAGGCCAAATAAAACAGGATTTTTGTTGAATATTTTTTATGCCATGCTTTTTCCTGAATTTTGTCCTTCACATTTGGTAAAAAACTATATGCCAGTGCATGCTATTTGGTTACTGTGGAAGAGGGGAAATTGTGGGAGTGGTGGTGGCTAAAGAGAGAGCAACAGTGAAATTTGTGACATCTAGACATTAGTTAGTGTGACACATGATTGTTTTGTAAACCGAGGGAAAATAGTTGCACAAAAAATGTCCGAGGCTTTGCCTGTATTTTGATTAAATAGTTGTAAATAACTTGTTGTTTGCTAAATTTGTATATAGGTTTTGGAAAGTAACCATTTATATTTGCATTCTAGTTTGTGGTTTTCACAGTAAAACAGTTTTTAATTTAATAGTTAGTTTAATTTAATAGTTTTTAAAACAGTTTATGTTATCTTTGTAATTTTAGGTCCAATACAATACAATATCAAAATAAAAAAATGACTCATCACATGACTCGTCACATGGCAAGTCACACATGTAACGTTGTGCTGAATAATATGACACCATATAAGGCAAGGTAAAAATGGCTAATTATACCTTTTTCCCCAGAAGGTTCAGTTCCAACTGCGGCCAACATTAAGGGTGTATTCACACCAGGGAAGTCTGATAGTTCACTTGCTTTGGTCTGGACCTTTTTCAAAAAAAAAAAACAAAAAAAAAAACAAAAACTTCGGTTTGTATTCACATTGCATTTTTTGACAAGTGGACCAACACCGTAAACAGACCCACGTGTGTTCCGTAGCCGCTCAATCACTGGATAAAAATTATTGGCCGGATCTTAGGCAAAGTTTTTCCACACCAGAGAAAACGTCCGTTTCAAGTGGACTAAACGAGCCTGGTGTGAATACGACCTAAGACATTTTAACTTTTGGTAAATGGTCTTGCTCTTATATAGCGCTTTTCTACCTACTCAAAGGTACTCAAAGCGCTTTTACAGTCAGAGACACATCCACCCATTCACTCACACAAGCACACACATTCACACACCAAGGCCAGTTGCATTGGGAGCAACTGGGGGTTCAGTGCCTTGCTCAGGGACACTTCGGCATATGGCACACTTGGGGGATTGAACTACTACTACTGAGCCATAGCCGCCCCTTTTGAACTATTTTGTTAAAATAGTTATCTATATTTTAACTTAAATGTTCAAATTGCAGTGGAATGTTGATTTCATCAAAGGTTTGTGTGAAAGTGCTGTTTTCTGTTGCAGTCATAATTCATAACCTCGTCACCACAATGTCTAGTCACCACACATGTCACGTTTTTGCCATGCACCATAAACTTAAAGGTCTGAGTACAGAGGGCACTGAATGGTAGCCTGCAGTGCTAACTATTCAATTCAATTCAATTCAGTTTTATTTATATAGCGCCAATAACAATACAAATCGTCTCAAGACGCTTCACAAAAACCAGCCTGCAACCTCCAGAGCAAGCCTGAAGGCGACGGTGGCACTATTGTTTCCACTATTGTTTCCATCTTCAGCCATGTGATTGAGCACAGGAATTTATGTAGTTGCGCTAATAATGTATGTTTGCCTGAGATGCTGACAAGATGAGATCTGTGGTAAAATCTGAAATTTCTGCATGGGGTCAGTTGTACTGAGTGTTAGTTTCTGTCTCTCAGATGGCTGTGAAGGTCAGTCCCTGCTGGTGGTGTCTCAGAATGGCCTCTCCCTGTCACTTGCCTCCCTCTTCTCAGGTATCTGTAGACTGGATTAAAGGGCAAGGCCCTACAGCTACATACAGACGGTTTAAAGGAAGCTTGTGGCTCCACTTCAAACTTGCAAAGTCTGCCTTAAATCCCACTTGTCACGCTTAATTTCAACTGGTGTCAAGTGAAACTCTTGCCAATTACAATTACAGTTTATACCTTTAATTCCTGTCTTAGTTTAATCATAATGATTGATCTACAATTAACATACTTATGTCACTTGCTCAGTTTCAAACTATTTTACCCAAAGCTTAGTTCGCTTGCTTAGTTCTTTTTACCAAATAATGTTTAGTTGTTTTACTTGAGGGATTATGATATACAAAAAATCATTCTACAAAAAATCTCAGTCACAACTTCTCAGTTTGAAGATGAGCCAGCTTTCCCCTCACCTAACTTGAACTGGGTGTTTGGCTGCATCAGGTCTTGTTGCTCAGTGCGTCAGGGTTTTGGTGGTGGAGGAGGACAGATGTGCCTGTAGGGAGACTGACGGGAGGGGAAGAGTTAACATGTAGCAGCTGTAACTACAAGCATCAGCGGTCATTCATTAACCATTCACACCATTATTCGTTATTTTCAACAAATGTCCTGGGGAATGTTGTCATATACGCATACTTTCTATACTTAAAAGTTGAACTGCATTATCAAGTTGTAGTGATATCACTATTTATATCAGTGCCATTGGCCAGACCATGTCTGTGCTTGATTTAGTGAGAATTTACTTGTGTTATGGAGGAGAATTGGTGTGTTAAGCATTACCGTAGAATTTTTTCTTTTCATTCAGATGTCTTGGTGTCTTGTTCTCATTTATTTTGATTTATCTGTACAACATTACTTGAAGGGAATGCCTTAGAATAAAATAATCAATTAACACCAGTGACAAAATATAATGACATCAGCTTTCTAACTCTACTGCGATTGCACATCACTTGTCTCAACACAAAATAAAATGGATTTTTTTTTTACTTCTACTAATGTGCTTTTTGCTATGGCCACTGTGAGTGTCATAGATGCATTTTGCAATCTGCCAAACTGTCTTCAGACTTCAGATGCTTCTGATTGACATCTTTATACAGCTCTTGCAGCTCTACCACAGTTTTTAAAGACTGTTACCCTGAAAGTTTGAATATAACCTTTGTTTCATGTGGAAAACCAAGAATGTTAATTTGTTCATAAGAAATAGTTGAGCAAAAATCTATGCAGATGGTCTCCTGTTCTACCAAACCTGTGTTGGTTATACTTTTGCTGTTATATGTAGAGTTCGATCATTGAATCGGTGTAACTTTCACTGCATGCTTGCTGCCTACATTCTTTTTGAATGTTTTGAAGGGATATTTCAAATTATTTTCATGAACACACATTTCAAATTTCTTCTCGCCTATCAACTACTTTGCTGTAGTAAGTAGTGCCATTTGACATCCGGTGAGAGAACCAGATAATTGTTTGTCAAAGAACAGTCAGTCTTTGGCAGATCTTTTGGACATCATTTGTCATCTTCCTTACATTCCTAAAAACCTGAAATCCAGATTTCAAGTGTTGCAAATATTTTTATATGAAGGCTGTTGGGGAAAAAAATGCTTCATCATCATGAATATGTCTATGTACTTTCTCTCGTTGCTTGTTTCAAAAGTCTTTTTTGTGCTATTGCTCTGTGATCTAGATGCAGACATCAAGCATAGTGTAAGCTCCTGCAGCAGGTCTTTTCTCAGCTCAGAGTCGATGTAAGTAAAATTTTCTCTCTCCCATCATCGTTTTTGTTGCTGTTTTAGTCTTGTCTTCATTATTTAGCTGCCATAATACCTATTCTCAAAAAAGCTGGCTCAGACCCCAATTATTTCAACAAACTCTCAAATCTCCCCTTCTTATCTAAAATCTTGGAAAAAACAATTGCCTCTCTTCACTCCCACCTATCCCACAATAACCTCTGCGAAGAATTTCAGTCAGGTTTCTGCATCACCTACAAGATCCTTCTTCTAACTTTCAACTAACTCGCCATCCCATCACATGCCCTCCATTCCTCCTCAACAATCCACCTCTCTGATCACCCTGCAAACCTCTCCTCTTTGGGACACCAACCATCCCTACATTTGCAACATGTGAACTGTGAACTACACAGCATAACTTGTGTTTTCTGTGGACAAGTTGTGCTAATACAACACTTACTAGCGAGTAAGTTACTAACGAGCTAACAGGCTAACTGCTCAGACTGAGCTGAATATTATCCTTAATATTATAAGCTGTTGCCATACAGTAATGCTAGTTATACATTCAAAGCTGTGGTTGTTAGCAGCGCCATGACTGAGGAGCGGGTAATCAGTTAACGCTGCGTTCGGAACAAATAGTAGTTCACAATAGAGAGGCTTCTTTTGTTTTTAAGCTGGGTTAAGCATTTTGGTTGAGCAATGTGAAAGAACTATGAATAAATTCATATATTTTGCAAGTAATTCCAGACTTCCTTTTTGCCAGTATGGATGTGAAATGGGTCTTAAATTGTATTCATTATGATCTTAAAAAAAGTCTTAAAAAGTCTTAAATTTGACTTGCACCTGCACCGACCCTGCCCCCCACAAACTGACAGTTCTAATTAAATGATCATATGTAATTGTTTTTCTTGTTTACTTTTTATTTTTGTTGTATTTCATGTTAACTGTAAAATGACCTTGAGGTTCCGAAAGGCGCTTATGAATAAAATGTATAATAATAATAATTATTATTATTATTATTATTTTTATTATTATTGCTTCTCTCTAGAATGTTTACATATTTCAAGTTTCATGCCAGAGAGCTGATCCCCAAAATCCCCAGTGTGACTCATATTACTAATATGAGACTGCACTGTTCTCACAACTGTTCACATGTTTAAAATGCATTCTCTTTCTCTGTGTGTTTCAGCTCTCCCTCCTTCCTCCAGTCTAACTCAGCTGAGTCAGTAGCCATGGGTTTACTCAGGCAGTTTGAAGGCATGCAACTTCCTGCAGCCTCTGAGCTTGACTGGCTGGTCCCAGAACACGATGCTCCTCAGAAAGTACTTAGCATATTTCACTACACATGGCACTCAACACACAATTCATTATTAACATAATTTTAGAACTAGTGTGTGGTGATTTTAGTTGTTGCACATTCAGTAAAAGAACCAAAGTGTAATGAACTTTAATCTCACTATCTCTCAGTTGCTGCCCATGCCCAACTCTCTGCCGATCTCTCCTGATGATGGTGAACACGCAGACATCTACAAGTTGAGGATTCGTGTTCGTGGCAACCTCGAGTGGGCACCGCCTCGACCACAAATCATTTTCAACATTCATCCCGCCCCCAAGTCAGTCCACAACAGGTTTTACCTACCTCATTTTCCTCGCTTTTGTGTCCTTTTTCACTGTGTTGTTAATTTCCTAGATAGATGGATAGATACTTTATTTATCCCGAGGGAAATTTGGTGTCCTGTAGCTTCATCACATAGAAATGGATATTTAAGTTAACACTGTGTAAAAAATAGTAGCATCAGCAATGACCACAATCCATCCACATATTTTTTACCTTAAAAAACTTTAGACCCCTGTACTCACACTTTGTCCTGCAAATTGTTTGATACCTACTCATTTGTCTTCCTTTCAGAAGGAAGATAGTTGTGGCTAAGCAGAACTACCGCTGTGCTGGATGTGGAACCCGCATTGACCCAGGTATGACCAGCAACCACAAAAATTCTTTTGCTTAACCTTTTCAGATTTTTGTAAGTTTTGACATGAATTTAAACATACCTCACTTGACTATCGCAATGTGTACATGGAAGATTTGTGCTTAAAAGCATTGTTCTTCCAACTATTCCAACTCGTTTTGTCTATCCACACCTCAGACTATATCAAGCGACTGCGTTACTGCGAATACCTCGGACGGTACTTCTGCCAGTGCTGCCACGAGAACGCCCAGGCAGTGGTTCCTGGCCGAGTGCTGAGGAAGTGGGACTTCAGCAAGTACTATGTCAGCAACTTTGCCCGGGATCTGCTGAGCAAGATAGCTGGAGATCCACTGTTCAACCCCAACGACATCAACAGTGGTCTGTACAAGAAAAACAAGGCACTGGAGACTGTTAGAGTGAGTTCAGCGGCAGCAGCGGAACGGAAATTAATTTGCAGTTTTAGAGTGGTTGTTTTTTAACAGTTTAACATTGAACACTGAATTCAAGCATCTGTAAATAATCAAAACCCTACAGTATGCAGTAACCCAGAATAACAGATTAAATAGATTCAAGATTCAAGATCACTTTTTTGATCCCCACAGGGAAATTGTTTTGTCCAAGAGTCTCAGGATAACAAAGAACATACGTGAACCAGACATAGACATAGGAATAAGGTAAAATAAATTAGAAATAAAATAATCTTTAAAACAAAAAAATAGAAAAGAATGAGATAGTAAGTAAGAATCACAAAAGAAATATACAGTCCAATCTAGAGTCCTATTCACATGGAATATACAGTATGTTTGTACAGCTATGAGATATATAGACATTTTAAAGTGTCTCAGTCCCAGAGTTACTCAGTGCGGCTCCAAAGTGTCTTAGTGTGATATATATAAAATGTAAAGTGTCTTGAGTGCAGATGCGCAACAGACAGTGCAATCAGCCAAGCCCTTAACCATTAGCCTGCTAACAGTTAGAGTTGTGTATGCTGATGGCTGTGATAACCTCCTGAATCACTCTGTCCTACAGCTCAGTGACAGGAGCCTTTGGCTGCGGCTGCTTTTCTGTCCAGCCAGGGTGGGGTGAAGGGGGTGACTGTCACGGTCCAGGATGCTCTGTACCTTCCTCATGTAGCACCTTTCAGTGACAGTCCCCACAGACTCCACACTCCTCCCCAGAACCAAACCAGCCCTATGAATTAACTTGTCCAAACGCTTCCTGTTCTTGTCTGTCAGGCTGCCACCCCAACAGACGACAGCATACAGCACAGCACTCTCAACAACAGACTTATAAAACACGTACAGCATTTCACTACACACATGAAACGGTTTTAGCATGATTTTAGCTGCTGTGATTGTCCTCATCCCCCTCCACACCTCTCTGGTGTCAGTGTTCCTCAGCTTGCTCTACACCTTCCGCCTGTAGTCCTGCTTTGCTTGTCTCTGGCTCTTCTTCAGTTGTTGCTGAGTGAGTTTGAGTTTTTCCATGTCACACTCCCTGAAGGCCTGTTTCTTTCTGTTGAGAAGCTCCTTGATGTTACTGTTAATCTAGGGTTTGTTAGGGAAGCAATGAACCTTCCTAACTGGGATGACAGTGTCTCTGCAGAAGTGTTTGTAGTCTGTGATACAGTCCACAATGTTGTTAATTCCACAGACTACTTCTCTCGATCAACAGTAGAAGCCCCTAGCGGTACACTCCAATCCGTCTAGCATACAGCCACCGTATGTAGGCGGGCTGAAGGTAGACCAGGTTGTGGTCTGATCTACCCAGCGGTGGTAGGGCTTCAGCACTGTAAGCATCTTCAACATTGACATATAGGAGGTCCAGTGTGTTGTTTCCTCTTTTAGGACAGTCAACATATTGCACAAAGCTGGGCAGACTAGAGGTGAGGCTGGCAGGGAGTTAACGTTTCATTCGGCACATGTGCAATAGAGACAAACAAATTAGAGTTTAACAATTAACAAGTTTAGTGGTGCTACTTAGTAATTATAACAAAAATTGCTGCCTACCAATTTGAAACATTTGGCAGGCCCACGAAATATTAATTACGTAAACATTCCAGATGGTGTGAGTGGGAAGTGACATTGACCTTTTGTTCCTAATCCTTGTGCATCACACTGGATAACTGTATTTTTTTGATTGTACCCTGAAGTAACCAGTATTTGTTTGTTCTTTAGGTTTTGAGGGTGCAGCTGTTCCACATAAAAAATCTCTTCAAGACTTGCCGCTTTGCTAAAGAGTAAGGCGCAATTTACATTTTTAGCTCTGCAGTTATTTCAACGCTTGGAGCAAAATTCCAAAGAAGGACATTGCCAGTGTGCTCTAACTGTGTGTCTATCCCTTAGGGTGCTGGACCAGTTTGACAGACTGCCAGGACACCTAACCGAGGACCTTCACCTCTTCTCCCTCAACGACCTCACTGCTGTGCGCAACGGCGAACTGGCACCCCTAATGAAGGAGCTGCTTAAACTTGGTACCATACATGTAGCTGACTGTGTGGTAAGATAATCACCAGGTTTATTTTAGTTCTTCATGGAGATTGTATGCAGTTAATATAATGCAGTGATAAAGTACAGTGGGTAATTATAATCTACAAATATGTAGATTTCATAATCCATGCTAACAATTTTCTTATTATAATGTCTCTTTTTCTCTGATATTCTCCAGCTGTGCCAGGCAAAGGGTTTTGTATGTGAGTTCTGCGGCAACGAGAAAGACATCATCTTCCCCTTCCAGCTGAGCAAGTGCCAGCGATGTGAAGGTGAGCCTTCTCTACAGGTGGCAGGCCGAGGCAGCCTAAGAGCACCCTCTTCCCACTCCTCTACTCCAATTTCCTTGAGTGACTGGAAGATCTCCTTACCTGGAAGGATAGAAAAGGCCCTCTCCCAAAGCAGGAGAGAGGGTGAGGGTGGGGAAGAAGATTTGGATCAGGAGGTGATCAGTAGACCACAAGAAGAGGTTGGAGAAGAGGCGAGGGACACAATAGAAGAGAGGCAGGAAAGACGGGGCATATTTGAAGCTTTCACTCTTGAAAAACTGGCCAAAGCTTTTTTCAAGAGTACGATTAATGAGGAAGAGCGGGAGATCATAGGAGGTACAGAGTTGGAGAGGGAGGAAGAGATTGACAAGGAGGAGAAAGTTGATGGTCAACATGAGGGGGAGTACGTCCACCAGAGAGAAAAGAGTAAGGACAAGGGAGATGGGCATGCAAGAAGGGAAAAAGTCAACTTATTAAAGGTTCTACAAATAGACAGACTAAAGAAAAGCCTTGCAAAAGGAGACAAAAGAGACGGTGACAGTAGAACATGCAGCGTTGAAAGTCTGGATGAAATAGGACACAAGAGAAAGGAATGTGGAAAGATATCTGGGTTTGTGAGTTGGATTAAGGGCTCCTCACAAACAGAGATGGCGGATGAAGTGAAAGAGGAAGATGACTGTGAAGAGATTAACAAAAAATCACAGGACAAAAGAGAGAGAACAGTGGAATGTGGGAATGTTCAGACATTGCCGGAAACAGTAAAAACTAAATCAGATAAAATTGCAGGTATGAAGTTGCTTCAGCGACATGAGTGGATGTCTGTTTTCTCCGGAGCGAGAAGCGAGGCAGAGGAGGACAGAGGAAGTGGTGAGAGTGAAGGAAAAAGAGAGATGAATGCTGAGGAGGAAGGCTGGGAAAGACCAGTTGATGCTGCTCAGAGTAACTGGAGAAGTCGTAAAACTCGAAAAGCCAGGAGATTAACAAGAGGCAGGAACATTGTGTAACAAGATGGCAAGAGTAGGGAGGAATATCGAGAAAGATAATTGTGATTGAGGAGGAAGACATGAGTAAGAGCAGTATCCAAGACGTAAAAAATTAAGCATTTCTGTACCCTGAGATTTGGCCGAGTAAAATTATTTGATTCAAGATCTGGACAAAATCCTTGTCGGGCCTTATCAAGCAACACTCTGAAGTTACTTTAGATTCAATCCAAAAGGCAACTGGACTTGTAGAGTTTTCTTGAAGACGTTACGCTGCTCATCCAAGTAGCTTCTTCAGTTCTAAGAGACTGGTGCCGAGTTGAGGTTTAAATAGGACACTGTGTGTAAACCCATCAGAAACCTGCTGGACTGTAGAACTAGAACCTGATGGCACTATGACTGAGAACCATCACAGACATATTTTAGATTCACTTCAGTTTTATTTTGTCAAAGTCTTGTTTAACTGTGTTTATAGTCCTTCGGATTATTTTTTACTGTTTTTATTGAGATCCTGGCCCAAATGTTTACCTAAACTTGCAGTGCTATAGTAGCATTAAAGAAAAGAGACTTTTATACTTTTGTTCTTCTATGACTTCTGAGTGTTAAGTGAGAAGACATTTACCTGTTAACTACATCACCACAAGATTAGCTGCAGATTATATACAGTACTGTACAGAAGTTTTTCGCAGGTGTGAAAAATGCAGTAAACTAAGAATGTGTTAATAGTTTATTTTCACCATTTAACAAAATGCAGTGAATGAACAGAAGAGAATTCTAAATCAAATCAATATTTGGGGTGACCACCCTTTGCCTTCATGACAGCATCAATTCTTCTAGGTACACTTATATATTGTTTTTGAAGGAGAGGTATGGATTTTTGGCTGCCACTCTTCCTTGAAGACAACTTCCAGCCAGACTTCTCTTGTCAGTAGATGGGTGTACCTGGGTCCCACTGGTTTCTGCCAGTTCTGAGCTGATGGCACTGCTGGACATCTTCTAATTTCAAAAGGAAGCTTTATAAACTTCATGTGTTGTTCATCTGCTGTACAAAGTTTCCTTGGCCGACCACTGCATCTATGATCCTACAAAATCCCTGACTTTGCCAAGTATAAGGACTGATGCTGGTTTGAATGCAAAGTAACACCAAATATTGATGTAATTTAGATTTTTCTTTTGATGGCTCACTTAGCATATGGAGCTTTAGCTCCACAGCGGCCTTGCTTATGTGCAAGATCAGACAGAAAATTACACTATTTCCTAAATGTTAAGCAAATATATTGAACTATCCCTTTAAAATTTTCAAGTTTCCTATCTCTTTCCACTCTTTCAGTCACCTTATGTTTTGGAGCATTTCTACCCTATCTTGTCCCAATTGTCCATGGCACTATAGTGGTTTGTTTTGGTTGCTACAGTTACACTGGTGGTGGAGAGTAGACATTTTGTTAGCTGTCTGGTGCTGGTAGTTTTTTTTTTTTTTTTTTTTTTACTTTTTTGCATTGGTCTCTGGTGGTGTTGGTACTGTACTTTCCTCTCTTGGCCTTTGATATGTGCAGTTCTGCTGGCTTGGCTGCTTGTCAGATAGGCTAACATTGCTGCTAATAGTTTTTTTTTTTTTTTTTTTTTAAGAATTTATTTTTTGGCAAAGCACTGCAGTGTGGTACATTGTTCAGAAAAGTTTACATTTCAGTATGTTCTGGTAATTCTGGTAATGGATTTCAACCACAGTAGTCTGTTACTCATGTCCAGTCTGAGCCAGTGGAGGCTTATAACTTTCAGATGTAATTTAAGCTATTGTTTCACGAAAACCTTACATCTTCTTCCACTGCCTCATCTATT
Source organism: Mugil cephalus (assembly GCF_022458985.1). NCBI lineage: Eukaryota > Metazoa > Chordata > Actinopteri > Mugiliformes > Mugilidae > Mugil > Mugil cephalus. The sequence goes on along the minus strand of NC_061775.1, from coordinate 104,880 downwards.
TATTTTTAAGCCAAGTTGTTTTTATTTTGATTGTTGATGAAAATAGATTTCCTTGTGTGTATTGCTTCTACATCTGCCTGCTATTACTTAAGTTCCATTTTCATGTGAACATGAAATAAACAGTTTTGAGTTTTGAATTTGAGTTTCCTGTCATTTCATGAACTCATCATCACCCTTTCTTTCAAGAAAGATAGAATAAATAATCAAGAGTTATCAAACTCTGTTGGTCTGTTTTGGAGGAACAGGATGTGTCTGAACATGTTTAGATTATAGGGTGTGTCTCCTGGGATAAAAGTTGTCTCCCATAGCTGCTTCCTCGTGCTCTCTGCCTTGCTGCTTTTCTTCTGTGCCTTTTATACCTGCTCCCCTCACCTGCCCTCCCCAGATCTTATCGTGGTTGGCTGCAGTTTGTGCATCTCATCTCATTTCATTGTCAGCAAACTGGTTAAACTGGTTATGAACAGTTATCCTTACACCAATGTGCTGTGAATACGCTGACCTGTTAAACCACTGACTCTTCCTTTTTGCAGACTGTCATGCATGTTACCATCGCAGCTGTTACCAGACAAGTAAAGAGTGCCCTCGGTGTCAGCGGCTGGCAGAGCGGAGAGAGAGGATGGCACGCAAAAATATGGAGGAACAAGAAGATAATGGAGGTGGGACTTAGTGTTAGTTACAGGAGAAACCTCAGAAGACGATGAGCACAACACGACCATGATTGTAGTCACTTGGCATCTCTCTTTCCCACCAGCCCTCTCAGACCTGGGTGACAGTACCCTCTAAAAACTGCTGTATAGTTTCTATATTGCCAGATGTTTTTACTACATCACTTGTTAAGTAGAATGTAGCCACTGTTGATATTCAGATTTCTGTAAGCCCATTTTGGACATGCACTTTATTCTCCTTGAAAAGTATGTTTGATCCCTAACATTTTCATGTAACAATTTTATAATATTTCTCCAAAAACATTCTCAGTTTTGCAATTACATATTTTGTTTTCCACTTGATAGTTCAATTTCTTTGTACATCACAAATTATAATAATGGCCTGACAATCATCGCAGTCAAATAATACAAATGTGCAAATTTTTCTTAGTTTTTCTTGTTTCACCCTCCATCTGCAATCATTCCCACACATATTGAATCGCTGTGTATGAAAAAGTGTGAATGAGAAAACCTGCTGCCTTACACAGTTACTAGATGTTGAAGTTTCATGCTTGAAAGCCAAAGATTGTTGCCAAAAAAAAAAAAAAAAAAAAGTATTTGCTCAGTCTGTTCCCAGGTTTGATATTTCTGGTGATTTTTTTTTTTTACTAGCCACTTTGCTTTTTTGTGACTTTAAATGACAGGATTTCTGTTTTTAAGAATGAAACTGGAAATTTGAAAGTAAAGATATTTTTATTGTGTGATTGATTTTTAGCACATATACTGTATATAATCTTCAGTTATGTTGTGTTTATTTTATTTGTGTGTGTGTGTGTGTGTGTGTGTGTGTGTGTGTATAAATAGCTACCTGATGTGTAGCCATCCACAAATGGTTGCACTAAATCAGCACATGCACAGGTTCTAATGCTGTTTTGGATAATGGAGAGTGTCGATTAATTGCACTGATCCTGTTTTTTTGCTTTTGCGTTTGTTTTGTCTTTTTGGATGGGAGAATTTAACTTTTTGGGAAATTTTCATATGTTCGTTGTAAGAACATGAGACCTCACCTTCTGTTTCTCTAATTAAGCTCCCATCACCTGGTTTGCACAGTCCAAGAGAGAGTATAGCAAAAATTTTATCACAATTCTTCCATGGACTAAATTTTTTTTTATTTAGTTAAGTTGAGATGAGATTTAATTAATGTAGTGATGATTATCTTGCAGACTTCATCAGTGTGCGTCTGCTTTAAAATATAGTTAAAATATAAGTGATTTAGAAAATGCCCAACTTTTCTTTGATATATTGATATCAATCACATGTCTTGAGCGATCAGCCTGTTTAGCCAGCTTATACTGAATAGACGTCTGCTCCAGACCAGTGCTTACCTTACAGAATTTTGAGCAGTTGAACAAAACAGTAATTTTAAATCTATATTAATTACAGTTTTAGAAGCCAATAGAGAAGTACACAATATCACAGAGAAATAATACAGCAAATGTGACTTGTTAATTTAGAAGGTTTGATGTTGAAATTTTTGTCTCTTGATTTGTTTGTGGCTGATTTTAGGTCTTCATGTCAAGTGTCTTATAGTTCTGAGTTAGATTGATTAAAGATTAGACAGAAAAGGGGCACAATCTTTTTAATAGATGCTCTACTCTGTCTCCTAAAAACTAACTGGCTTTGTGTGTACAAACCCTTATGAGATGAACCCAGAACGACTGCTTTTAAAAGAAACACTGATCACAAACTAAAAACCTCCACTTGGCTCACTGTTCTGTTCTGTTCTGTCACTGTTCTCCTTTAACAAGGAGGGAGGAAATTTAAAGTGCACTACAGATTAATATAGCTATTAAAATGTTAATTATTATTATCATTATTACATGTATTCATTTGCTTTGATTCTGTAGTTATGTAGACAATAAATGACTGGCTATACTGTTGACAAGTGTCATTGTTAATGGGACAGATGTCCTAGATCCAAAGTGATATCTCTGAAGCATTTTTACATGAGCTTTAGTTTAATTAAGGTTAGTTGAGGAAGAGCTGCAGATGTTTACACTTCGGAGCCTAGGTTGTTGAAAAATGGCTTAATTGCTGAAGACTGACTAATAACTTGATTAATTTGACATTTTATTACTTTGATCCAGGCAGCTGTTTTCAGTTCAAGTTAAGATACCACAATTTGAATCTGTTCTTATTGGTATTATTTTGAGACAGGTTCAATATTTAAATTCATGGCAGAATATGTAATACCATAAAAGCTACTTTTGGTTATAACATACAGACTTTGATAGACATTGTTCTGATTAAAAGATGAGCTGTATTTCAACTAACAAACAAAATGTTTCTGCTACCTATACAGTTTGTACTACAATAAAAAACAGGTCAGGGTGAGCACATCACTCCATCTCCAAGTCAAGTAGATTAATTTGTATTTTTGGCTTACTTACTCATTAAACTCAACATTAAAACCACCTGCCTAATATTGTTTAGTACTCCCTTTTTCCTCCCACAAAGTTCAGGTGCATTGGGATATGGACACAGGGCTTCTGAGGGTGTCCAGTCTTGTACCAGGATGTTTTTCATGTTTTTGTTTGTTTGTTTGTTTAATCTGCTCTCGTTCTCATTTTTTATACATATTTTTTATATTGTTATATTTGGACATTTATTTTATTAGAAATTCTTTTTAATTCACAAATCTATACTGCTGGTGCAGACAAATCAGTTTACATGCTAAGGATGCAAATTTTTAACCAATCCTTCAACATTAAACCTACAATAATCACTTAATCCTTTATAGGGCGAGGAACAATATATGGTAACTTCCGCTTACTCAGTGAGGTCAAGCAACATCCAGCCAATCATGCTCAGAATGGCAAAGAATTACATATGGTAACTTCATTGATCTTGATTTTCTACTCTTCTACTACCGCTGATCTTCACTGGGTTGCAGGGGTTGCTGGAACCTATCCCAGCTGGCATCGGGCGAGACAAAACATACATACACTTTGACAAAATGGGGGGTAGACCGGACAGGCAGACAGGGATGGAAAAGAGAGATACAGAGCGACGTGAGGAGTGGAGGAGAAAAAAAGCAACCCCCATACTATGCTCCTGTGAGGAGAACAGGGTGGGAACATGAAAAAACCTCAGCAACATAAGCACATAATAAGTACACTTTACAAACATGAAAAACTTGGGAATTGCATCAGGGATTCGGGGAGAGGTAAAACCCAGTGCAAGCAAGCAGCCAAACATTCCTGCAGCCACCAGGCGCTGGTCGTGGACCCGCTTGTCACACTGGGGGGGTAATGGCCACAATGGCGTTGGATGTGGGGGTGGGGGGGTGACTGCGTATCTGTTTATATGTGTGTGTCTGTGTAGGCCTGGAGAGTCGCTTAAGCCTGGCATTACAATCTTGGTGCCTCAGTCCGGAGACAACCTTGATCGGGTCCCAGACAGAGTAAACTATCAGCGGGTGTCCATGGGAGGGGAGGCAGTAATACAAGAGCGTCTCACTGCAGTGATCTTCCGAAGAGTTGTTGTTCCAGCAGCAGCCTTGTCCGAGGCCAGTGCTGTTAGGACGCCGAAAACAAATAAGATTGCGATTGTTTGGTCTTGGGCCGAGTAGATGCATTCTTTTGCACGACTACTCTGTTTGTCCATTCTGGTCTCTGAATCTATCCATTCTCCTTTGCAAAGCCAAAAGCTTCTCCATGACGTTACCCATATTGCAATTCAGGTTCAAGTTCAAGTTCTGCCCACCGCTTCAATCATCCCGGTCAGCTTTGTGGGGCTTTTGAAAGCTGTTTCCGTTCTTTAATTTCCATGATAAACCAGGGCAATGTCTAATCCAATCAGCAAAAGACCTGAAATCATGGTAGATATCTTCAAGGTCCTCCAAGGAAAGAGCCGCCAGACACACGACCCACCACCTCTCTCACACGTCCATCGTGTAGCCAGCTGTGAATGTTCCGGCAGGGCAGTCCGGCTCCCTGAACCCAGGCTTCTTGTCGAAAAAATTGTGTCGATTGCATTCAGAGACCAGTTTATCAATTCCATGATTTTGTAGCTTCGAGAGCAGTGCGGAGAGAGTCTCTCAAAAGTATAGAGACTAGACAGACGAGACGAGAGGAGCAAAGCAGGGAAGATGAGGGAGAGAAGAGGGAAGAAAAATGCGACCGCCTTCTGCAAGAGCTGACAAAGAACCATTCACACTCCCTTCACATAATTAAAAATAATAATTTAAAAAAAAAATCTTCTTCTCGTACAACAAGTCCTCTAGGGTTGAAATTCTGAATTTCTAAGTATTTCAATGAGTCTTATAAAGTGTTAATCCTTAACAGTGAATAAAACCCACTGTATGGATATTTATCACACAGATTAATGAGCCCAGTTTGTAACTACAAACTGCTGTCTGCTGTTACCTGCTGAACAATCAGAGTACATTATACATTTAAAGAACAGGCTGAGTAGGCTCAGAAAAAATAACACAAAATCAAAATACAGTTTGAATCATTCTGCATATGAGTTATTCCAATACCAGATACAAATTATGGTAATGAAGCTGATGGTGATAGACGTGATGTACAAGCCAAACAGCAGTCCGTCAAAAACTGTCCCGATCATTTGCCATTCCTGGGAGGACTTAGTCTTCTGGATGTATTTTTCAATATGAAGTCGGATGGCTGAGAGTTCTCTGTTCAGGCTCTTCAACTCATTCATGGTCGCATCCGGCAGGGTTGATGGGAGAAACATGTCCAGAGAAGACAAAGAGGGATGAATGTGCATGTTTGTGGTGGCTATTACTGGCTCTGTACAAAATAAAAAACAGCATGTCAGAAATTTGAATGCATGGATAACCACTTGTTAACTATAACATACAAATTGTTTTCCAGTAACTGTGGATGATTATTATTTACTAAGTAGGTTTAAACAAGGCTGTGTCAGAGGCTGAACATTGGATGAAGGCATGTTTAAAAATTTGGATATCTCCTATTTTCATTCCATGTGTCAGAGAATACTGTGAACAGCCAGGGAAAAAAAAGAATTTCATTATGAATAAAATTATGTAAAATCCAGGCTGTAAATGATACAGTAGACAGGAAAAACACAGGGTGGTTTCTGATATGTTACTCAAGCAGAGATTTCTGGCTCAGGGTATGATTAACAACTAATGTGCCTAAATTTGAACAATATAAGTTGTAAAATTCCATAAACATTTCTATGTTAAACCAATATTTACAGGGAAGAGTCACATTAAGAGAAGTTATTTTAGTAATTATTAAAGTTTAAACATGTACATTTGGTATCATTTCGCTAAATTATGTGATATTTTACATTCATCTATACATTGCCAATAGGTAAACAGTTAAATACGTATTTTAGATGTTTGACAATCCTTGAGTCTCTTCAGACCATGCATTAAGATCCATTTAGACTATCTGATTGCAAGTGGCCAGTGTAAAAGACAGGTGCGGATCATAGTGGGAATACCTTGCTACACTATATTGCCAAAAGTATTCACTCATCCAAATAACTAAATTCAGGTGTTCCAGTCAATTCCATGACCACAGGTGTATAAAATCAAGCACATAAGCATGCAAACTGCTTCTGCAAACATTTGTGAAAGAATGGTTTGCTCTCAGGTGCTCAAGTGAATTCCAGCATGGTACTGTGATAGGATGACACATGTGCAAGAAGTCCAGTGATGAAATGTCCTCACTAGTAAATATTTCACAGTCAGCTGTCACTGGTACAAAGCAATTGGGAACAGCTCAGCCACAAAATGGCAGGCCATGTAAAATGACAGAGCAGATTCAGCGGATGCTTTGCGCACAGTGCGCAGAGGTCGCCAACTTTCTGCAGAGTCAGACCTCTAGAACGGTGTGTAGAGAGCTTCATGGAATGGGTTTCCATAGCTGAGCAGTTGCATCTACGCCATACATCACCATGTGCAATTTAAAGCATCAGATGCAATGGTGTAAAGCACGCTACCACTGGACTCAAGCAGTGGAGACGCGTTCTCTGGAATGATGAATCATGCTTCTCCATCTGGCAGTCTGATAGTGGAATCTGGGTTTGGCGGTTGCCAGAAAAGCGGTAGCCTACTTGCCCCTTAGTTATAGTGAAAGGAACTCTGAATGCTTCAGCAAACCAAGAGATTTTGGACCATGCTCCCAACTTTGTTGGAACAGTTTGGGGATGGCCCCTTTCCTGTTCCTGTTACACACATAAACACACCTCTAAACCTTGTGGAAAGTCTTCCCAGAAGAGTTGAAGCTGTTATAGCCGCCAAGGGTGGGCCTATGTCATATTAAACCCTATGGATTAAGAATGCGATGTCAACTGGGATGTTCTGTCCGTTACCAGATTTTTTTAAATCAAAAAACATGAATATAAATTCATTGGTGCAACAGAAAAATCAGAAAATTAAATGTGGTCTTTTAAATGCCAGGTCTCTCTCATCTAAATTTATAGTGACTGATTTAGTGACTGAAATGTGGCTGCCGGATGATCATTATGTCAGTATAATAAGTCCACGCCACCCAGTCACAGTAACTATAACATTCCTTGAAGCACAGGCCGAGGAGGAGAAGTGGCAGTAATCCTCCACTCTGAGTTATCTATTAATCCTAGACCTAAGCAATGCTTTAATTTGTTTGAAAATTTCACTCTTAGTCTTGCCCATCCAGACTGGAAAACACAAAAAACTATTCTGCTGCTTACTCAGAATTTTTAGCTGAATTCTCTAAATTTCTATGTGATTTAGGGCTTAAAGTAGATAGTCATTGTTTGTAGAAACTGGAAAGGCCATGGACAGTTGTGACTTTAATGTAAAAAAATAAATAAAGGAATTAATTAATTACAGTTCTGCATGTTTGCATTGAGCTAGACAGAAAGGATTTGGATACAGAATCAAATTTCATCGGTCTCAGCTGTGTGGCAGGATGGACATGTCTGGTATAGACAGATAGAGAGATGGATCTCACAATAAAAATACCTTGAGTGATGGTGACTTGGCTGTTCTTTTTCACTGAAGGGAGACAAACGAAAACAGCCAGATAACGCATCACAAGGACATTGAGCCAGGGAGGCACTGGCTGGGTGCTGCGGTACAGGATGTTTGTGATGAACACTGTTTCCAACAAACTGGCCAGCATCAGAGCAAGGCAGAGGGAGAAGAAAACATCTGCAGGAAACAACACCATCTTACCTTAGAAAAGTGTTTCTCAAACTTTTTCAGACCAAGGATCACTTAACCTATAATACAAACACTCACAGAACACCTTAACCCCCAAAACAACGGGTTTACCAATATCATAGTCTCTATTCACTCATTTCCTTTTTTCTTTTTTTTTTTTTTTTGTCATCTTAATGGGAAGAATGAATGGCATTGTTTTTTGTAGGCCATGAGTGAAGCAATGCCTGACCCACAAACTGGATAGTTTCAGTCTCATATTGTAGTCCACACTGATTCACTTGTGCTGCTCTTTTTTTTTTTAAGGCCAATGAGTGTGGAAAATCCAATTTCACAGTTTTCGGTGGTTAGAAATGTCATCCATATTTTCAGAGAAGAGTCAGCCACTCGAGATGCATGGATTGCATGTGGAGCTAAAAGTCAGTGAGGAGGCTAGTGAAGGTACCAGGGATGTGCTCTGTCAGCCCCACAACACAACATCAACCCCTTCCTGCCTATCAACTCTGCTCTACCCCCAACTTCCACCCCCACTGAGGAAACCAGCCCTATGACTGCAACACCTGGCCAGGTGAGAGCACAGTTAGGTGGCTAGGTGAGAGCAAAGTCAAGCAAGGCAAGTCTGTAGGCCCAGACCGTGTAAACCCCTGGATCCTGAAGACCTGCGCTTCACAGCTGACTGGCTCCCTGCACTACCTGTTTAATCTGAGTCTGAAGTTGTAAATGGAAAATAGTGAGGGACACGAGGACATTGGATAAACTGCTCTCCATTATGGACAATCCACCCTATCCACTACACCGAACACTAGAGGGGCAGAGGAGCTCATTCTCCAGCAGACTGATTCAGCTCTGCTGCCAAAGTGAATGCTACAGAACTTCTTTTTACCCTACTCTATCCAGGTGTATAACAGCTCATCTTTTTGTAACAATTAAGCTACTTTGACCAATTAATTTCCCTTGCAGGTCATCAAAGTCTGTCTAAGTCTTTCTCCCTGAAAGTTTTCTTCACTGTCCCACCATTGGGACAGCTGTGGCTCAGTAGGTAAAGTGGGTGGTCCACAAATTAGAGCGTGAGCACACACAGCTTTAATCAGTACATTCACATGTATGTGAAAAAAAATAAATAAATAATAATTATTGCCTTAATCCTACTTTAACTGGGCATGTAAACACGTTACTCTGACTAAAATCTCAGTTCTCCTTATCCAATAAAGGCACCCAGATAATGCAACTGGAAATCAATTTTAATCTGACTTTAACTGGACAACGTGTGTGCGCATGTTCTACAACCACTGCGCTGGCATATAACCCCAGAACAAAAACATCCAAGAAATCTGGTCACAGAAGAAGAAGATAAACAGAGCCAGTGGAAGAACAACCTGAGAGACAGTGCACATTCTGTCTGCACCATAAGTAGCACGCACATTATTTACGGGATTATAAAAGCTGTATTATTATCCATCTTGTTGTTTGAAATGCTGGTCTGTAGAAAATGATAAGCAGCTCCTGGGGCAGTTTGAACTTCCTGAGCTGACGCATGAAGTACAACCTCTGCTCGGCCATCTTTCTCAAAATGTGTCTATGCGGGTGACCATTTCAGGTCCCTTGAGATTGTGGACCCTAGGAACCTGAATTAATCCACTATAGGGATTGTCCTGTTAAAGATTGTAAGGGGAGGGGTTGATGGGACACTGAAGTCCACCGTCATTTCCACAGTTTTGAGTGGCTCCAGGTGGTTCTGACTGCACCAGAGGACTAGCTGTTCCACTTCCCTTCTGTATGCATACTTGTTGCCATCCTGGATGAGTCCAGTGACGGTGGTGTCATCGGCATCCTTCAGGAGTTTCACAGAAGGGTCCTCTGAGGAGCAGTCATTGGTGTAAAGGGAAAAGTGGGGAGTGGAGAGAGAACACACCCATGGGGTGCGTCAGTGCAGAGTTCAGGTGGGACAGTTTGTGGTGGAGAAGCTCCACGATGGCGTTGAACGCAGAAATGAAGTAGGACCTGTGCGTAGGTTCTCTGCAGAGTCGCGGTGGTGAAGGATGTAGTATAGAGCCATGTTGGCTGTATCATCCAGGGATCTGTTTGCCCTATGGACAAACTGCAGGGGGTCTTGTCAGCAGATCAATACCATGTTAATACTGCCCCCTTTCTGGTTGACCTGTTACGTCATATAATAAACAAGAGTCGTTCATGCGGCAGACTAGCAATTCAAACAACATCAAGATCTATAATAGTACAGCTTTTTTAATCTCATATGTACAGTGGGGGAAATAAGTATTTGATCCCCTGCTGAATTTGTAAGTTTGCCCACTTCCATAGAAATGATCAGACTCTGGTTTTTATGGTTGTTTACTGGTTATGGGTATAGACAGAATATCAGTCGAAAATGCATAAAAAACACACAATCTAAAAGTTATAAATTGTTATGTATTTTATTAAGGGAAATAAGTATTTGATCCCCAAGCACAACACAAGTCAGTACTTTGTAGAGAAACCTTTGTTGGCAAGCACAGCGATGAGACGTTTCTTGTAGTTGGTCACCAGGTTTGCACACAGCGCAGGAGGGATTTTGGCCCATTCATCTTTACAGACAGTCTCTAAATCCTTCAAGTTTCTTGGCTGCCTCTTGGAAATTCGGAGCTTCAGCTCCCTCCACAGGTTTTCGATCGGGTTAAGGTCTGGAGACTGACTAGGCCACTCCATGACCTTAATATGCTTCTTCTTGAGCCACTCCTTTGTTGTCCTGGCAGTATGTTTTGGGTCATTGTCATGTTGGAAAACCCACCCACGAGGCATCTTCAGTGTTCTTGCTGAGGAAAGAAGGTTTTTGTCCAAGATGTTACAGTACATGGCTGCATTCATTGGCCCCATAATGCGGTGAAGTTGCCCTGTACCCTTTGCTGAAAAACAGCCCCAAAACATGATGTTTCCACCTCCATGCTTAACCGTGGGTATGGTGTTCTTTGGGTCATACTCACGTTTTTTCATCCTCCAAACACGGCGGGTCGAGTTAATGCCAAATAGCTCAACTTTGGTTTCGTTCAGACCACAGCACTTTCTCCCAAGCCTTCTCTGAGTCATTTAGATGTTCACTGGCAAACTTAAGGCGGGCCTGTACATGTGCCTTCTTGAGCAGGGGGACCTTGCGGGCACTGCAAGAGTTCAATCCATAACGGCGCAGTGTGTTGCCAACTGTTTTCTTGGTGACGGAGGTCCCAACTGCTTCCAGATCATTAACAAGCTCCTGCCGTGTTGTTTTAGGCTGCTCCCTCACCTTTCTCATCATCATCCTCACTCCATGAGGCGAGATTTTGCGGGGAGCTCCAGACCGAGGACAGTTGATGGTCCTTTTATGGGTCTTCCACTTGCGAATAATGGCACCAATAGTTGTCACCTTCTCACCAAGCCTTTTGCTGATGGTTTTGTAACCTATACCAGCCTTGTGCAGGTCTACAATCTTGTCCCTGACATCTTTTGACAGCTCTTTGGTCTTGCCCATGGTGCTGTAGAAGTTGGAATGTAAGAAAATGATTCTTAGAGCAGGTGTGCTTTATATACATGACGAGTTAAGATCAGGAGTATTGGTAATTAGTTGACTGAGCACAGCTGTGTGCCACATGCGCACCAGCCAATCTGTAGGAGCCTGAATTCTAAGTGAATTGTTGGGGATCAAATACTTATTTCCCTTAATAAAATACATAACAATTTATAACTTTTAGATTGTGTGTTTTTTATGCATTTTCGACTGATATTCTGTCTATACCCATAACCAGTAAACAACCATAAAAACCAGAGTCTGATCATTTCTATGGAAGTGGGCAAACTTACAAATTCAGCAGGGGATCAAATACTTATTTCCCCCACTGTATGTGTGTGCTACTTTTGGCGCAGATAGGATATGTGCTATTTCTCAGGTGGTTCTCCTACCGGCTCTGTTTAACTTCTTCTGCGCCTGGCTTTCTTGGATGTTTTTTTTCTGGGATCATACCTAACATAGCCGTTGTGGCACATGCGCAACTGCATAATCCAGTTTAAAGTCTGTTTGAGGATATACAGGCCAGGAAAATTGATTTCCAATCACATTGGCTGGGTGTCTTAATATATAAGGAGAACTACGATTTTAGTTGGAGTCGTGTGTTTACATGCACTTAGATTAAAGTTATTAAGGTAGCAATTAGTTTTTTTCACATGCATGTAAACGTACTGAATGAGATCCTCTGCCATATGGGGACTCTCCACAGGGTTGGGGGATGATCTCCTGTTGTTGGTAATGGTCTGCAAGCCTTCCCAAACTGCTGTAAAGTCATTGGCAGAAAAGCAGTTTACTCTTCAGTTTAATTCTTGTTCCTGGCCTGCTTGTACAGGTCCTGTTCCACACTCATTGTCCTGGCACAGCTGCCTCAGTTTTGCAGTGAACCATGGTTTATTGTTGTTGCAAAAGGTTTTGATCTGCACACACATGTCCTCACATGTCCTTTGCCTGTAGGTTGGGATGAGATGGACCAGTAGTGGTCAGAAAGTCCCAAAGATATGTGCAGTGGTCCAAAGTGTTCATGTCCCTGGTGGGACATGTCACGTGTGTCTATATTTAGGCATTTCAAGCTTGAGATTTGCTCTGTTAAAATCCAGAGGATGATTAGCAGAAAGGCCAGGTGTGTTTTCTCCACCTCTGTAATCTGGTAAGTGAGGTGCTGTAATGGCTCAGTAATGCACACCTTGGTAGAACGCACACACCATCCATTACAAAGAAGGAGAACTCCTGCGGTGAACAAAGGAGCCTAGACTTGAGGAAAAAACTCCAAGTGACTCCAAGTGAGGGCTGCATGTCTTCTAGCAACAAGTACCAGACAGCACAGTACTGAGGTGACCATCTGCAGCGCCGTCTTGGATCTACCACCATAGTTTCCAGATACTGCTTTAACTTTGCGTGTTTCATAGCCTTGTTAGCCAGCGTTTCATAGCACAAAACACAGTGTGGTTTGGGATCAGGGAAAAAAAAAAAAAAAAAAGCAAACTGAATGTAGTAGCTATGGTATTTTCACTTCACCTTAGTGGTGGATATTTCATGGGAGTTTCAAAATTTTGCATCTTTTTTGATGGCTTGTCACTATAATGTTAGCAGCATCATACTGGGGCTTGGTGGCGATATTAACTGAACTACTTACATTTCCATTAAGTCATTGCACTTTTCCAGTTGTGTCAGAAGTGAACTTTTAAGTGGCCCTGTCCTAATCCACTGATCCAAGGTGAGCTAACATTCACAGCAGGGTCAATGTCAGTGGTCCAGTCTTTGAGAAAGGCTGTCTTTGGCCACGTTTACACAAATATAATTTTTGGGTGAAACTGCATAAGTGGTGTAAGTTTAGGCCGACCATCGTGTTATATCTGGACTGGAACCACGCCTTTTTGAATCCATGTTCCAGGGTGAAAAAGACAAACACGGAGCCTGACACCTGAATACAAACACAATGATGTCATTGCCTTGACGCTCTAGCCCCCGATGTCTCATAACAATAACAACATCAATAGCAAACTACAGGCTTGTGACGGTGCTGCATCAGATATTGATAAGGATACTAAAGAATTACAGACTGTAATCCAGAGTTTGCATACAGTGTGTAATGTTGATGCGCGTGTTCTGCCTCTTTTTCTTTTTTTGGCTGAGTTCTATAGCAGAGACATATAGCCTGGGATATGTACTATAGCATTTCTACAACTAGATGCTGTTTTGCAAGTGATCAACCTTTACGGAGAAATTTTCTAAACAAAAATTTTCTAAACAAAAGATTGGTCTAAATTTTCTAAAAGGATTGTTTTGGTACATGTGAACATAGCCTTAGACTGAACCCTTCAGATCTCTATAGGGGACCAGATACTCTTTCACGATCTACAGTCTAACCAAAAACTTAATCTCTAAAGATGACCTTTTTTAAATTAATAACCACATTCATAATACTATCGTGAAAGAATAGATTTCACAGATAAAAATGCAATGTTTCTTTTCAAAATGCCTGTTTTCTTAACTGACTTGTTAACATTATCATTTTAATGTCACTGTAAACTCAAAAGCTTCAAATATTAGTGAAATTCATAAAAAAGCTATTTAAAGTTATTTAACAAAATGGTAGGTGTTGCTCACGGATGAGAGCTATCGTGTCCCCTGTGACAGGCAGCAGGTCATTCACGATCAGCAGGAAGACGATATAGCCAAGGATGAGTGGAGTGTTATCTTAAAGGACGATCGATCCACACTCTGTGGAGGAAGCTGGAAGCTGAAGAGGTCGATTATGAAAAGGAAGCAGCTTGGGAGCAGAAGGTTCACCACATAGAGGGTCGGTCTGCGTTTCAGAATGATCTTGGGAAGAGACACAGATATAAAGCCAGATTCAAATTCACCTGAATAGTGTTCTGCTGTGTGATAATCTCAGCATGCAGTCAAGTTTTACAGGTCACATCCTTTCACTACACTAATAATCAGTAGATTTGAAATAGGGTTAGTTTGAGTTTTGTGTGATAATATTAATAGAGGATATGCATTTGATGTCAGCAAGCGAAGTCTCCATGGTTACGGCCACCGAGTGACAAAAAGTGACAGTTGAACAGAGATTAGCTGCATTAGTTTGAAACAAAGGCCTTAATAGCGTCTAAATCATAAAATGAATTCAAAAATGGTGAAGAGCTGTTGTGCAAATGAGTGTACCACCAGATCTGAAAAGCAGTCAGAGATATATTTTTACAGATATCTTGAAAGAAAAGACAAGTAAATGGGTCACTGCATTATGAAAACAACTGGAATCCAGGCACATAAACCTGGTGTTGTAGTTCATATTTAGTGTCAGGTAATATTAATTTATGTTGTTGTGTTGTTGTGTTTTTGAAGAAATAATACCTTAAGTTATTTCTTAAGTTACGTTCTGGAGGGCTGTCAGATAAGTTTGTGGACGTTGTTGTTTTGACGTAGTTACAGCCGACAGTAACTTTTTCAGTTCCAACAATAAATAACAATAAAATAATAAACGGAATATCTGCGATCGCTCCTCGTTATTCTTCTAACGTCCAGTCGGATGCTACAGTACTTTATGGCTAATATTACTTCTCAGTAATATTCTCAGCTCTCAGCGTTAGCATCTTTTATTAAGCTACATTTATCACTATTGAAATGATAAAAGAAACTAACTTAAACTAGCTGAAATTGATGCTAATCCACTTTTCCAAATCCATACTAGTTTTTATGGGTCACTGTTGAATGCCATTGTCCTTAATTTGATCTGATAATCCCTGGTTTCGCTGTATTTACTGCTACATTTCACTGTGTTTTTGCCAGTCAGAGGCCCATGCCAGTGACGTAAATGCATACCCCCTAATAAGCAAATGCTCATGCCCTACCTATTTTTTTTCTCCAAACACTAGTGTATAGTGTTAACTTTACACAGTCAGCCCATAGTGTGGAATCAGTAGACAGAACCTAACAATATAACAATCAGCTCCGAGTGATCAGAGGACGATGGAATAAAAAGTGCTTACAAAGTACTGGATCTCAGAGTAGATCCCCATATCTAATTCCAGATTGTTCAGAGATATACTGATATCTGCGAGTTGCCACTCCCCATTGGTCTCCAACACATTTCTGGACTCCTGCAGGAGGTCCTCAATTGTGGTGCCTTGGATTATCCTTACTTATGAAGCTGAAGCACAGTTTTACACTGAGTTATTAGATGTTAGCATTCACAGGGCATCTCATAGATGAAATTACTGATAAAGCACAGTTCAAAGATCTTTTTGACAAATAGGTTTCATTTTTAAGCCTTACCAAAGTGTAGATATGATCCAAATGTCAGCGAGCAGTTGTGGATATCAAAGGGGAAAGTGTAGATTCCTAATCTGCAGGAACTGATCATTTTGACTGGCTTATCATCAAATACATGACCTGTGTTATATAAGTAGACAAAAGGAGTGATGGGAAAATCGTCCTCTTGTGTGCTGGAATACAATGACATTTTAATTATTAAAATTACAGCTTCTTTTTTTAAAATCACATTTTTTTTGCAGTAAAAATTTGCATTGCTTGTTGTTGTGTAAAGCATAATATTGCCTAATAAACATGGTAACTTTAATTCTCTCAGGTTTACAGTCCACGCTTTCTTTCCAGGCGATGATATTTTTAAGTCTTACCATAAAGTTTATTTCTTCAATAACAAACTTTCAAAAGTGTAAAAAATAACATACTACTCCGTGATGTGGATGTCGGGGACCCAGATTCTTTCCCGAGGGACAGAGACTCTTTCAGAACCGCATTCCTTCTCATCCCAGCTCAGTCCCTCTATATTCCACTCCTAACTTAACAAAACGGATGCAATGCACAGCTTAACTGAAAAGTACGATCATTTAATTTCAAATGTTAATTTTGGTGAATGACAAAATATGATCTGATGATGAAAACAGTCAAAACATGGTAATATAATACATATGTTCAGGCTACAAACAATAGCAAGTAATTTATTCATAATTACATTTTACATTATATCAGTCCTACTGACGTCTGTGTCAAAAGCAGGTTTGTGACCTTCTGTTCAAACGCGATTGACTTAATATGCAAATAACAAAACGATGCAACTGGAATAATTCTTAATATTACAGCATTTTAAAATAGTTGTGAATGTGTCTGAAAACATACCAGAACTTCCCACAAAACTGTAGAAAGGAGCTGGGATTTTTCATCCTATTGATGAGACATATTTGAATATCATTAGTATAGAATAGCGATAGAGGACTTGTGAAACATGTATGTAAATGAGTAGACTATATAGACTTACCACTTCTAAAATTCCCAACACAGTGATGTGGCTACAGTAAGTGGATGTGAAAAGCTTTTTACAGGACGGACATGTTTTTTAGAAAATAAATTCTTCTCAAGAGCATCGAATTGGGAGGCAGGAGTTGGACTTGTGCAGTTCAAACCTGCCACAAAACCTGGGATAAAAAAGAGAAATTAAATACATTTCCACCATGTCTTAAATGCATATCATGAAAGTATTCAAGACCTTGTCTAGCTTCCCTTCTGTATACAGTTAAAGCAACAGCTACAGTTATTTTTCTATTTTACTCATACTGACTTATTATAGGACTATTACTTTCTATTAAGCCCCCCTCAGTCACTGTTGCTATACCCCGTCAAACTTCTATGTGTGATTGGACAATGACTGTTTGGTGGCAGGCTTTTAGAAAGATCAAAAAGGAACAAAAGAGCCGAGTTCAATGATCGTGCTTAGTTGGGCCAATCACATCACTGCAAAACTGGACACAAACCACGCGGCCACACACCGTCAGTTCTGATGGTATCAATCCGATACCAAGTAAACACAGGGCTGGTATCGCCAATACTTTTACTTGATACATTATGATCATTGAATAACTTGGTAATTTTGCCTTTAGTTAGTTTAATTATGATTATGATAAAACACAAGGCAAGTATTTTAGGCAAATAAACCTATTTCTACTATTTTAACTTATTACAATATATTACAACAATTTAACAGTATACAAATTAAATAATTCCCCTTGTCATTAGTGCAAGATAAGAGAAAGGAACAATGAAACAAAAATATAAATGTAGCAATGTAAGCAACACAACAACAAACAAAGGGAAATTAAGTCAGTTGAGCAAAATAAGCAAACAAAAGCAACAATGTAATAACGAATATAAAAATTGCTCAGAGAGGCAAATCATTTCTCACCAAATAAGTGGGTCAGCATGCTGTGCAATTGTCTTTTTTTCTGAGTATCGATGCATTTCAATAATGGCATCAGTACCAGTTATGCGATGCTGCTGTGATGCTAGGATTTGAGCATCAAACTCTATCGATATTCCACTCTTTGCTGCAGGTGAGGGTGGACTTTGAGAGAAGCTGTGCTTGCGATGAATATTTAGATCGATACGCCCAGCCCTACCCATAAGTGACATCATAGCTCCCTCTGTGACTGACTAACAGCAACTGTAGCCAAGAATTCACTTTTCTGTTTTCCGTGCCTACATTTTCATACAGCATTGACCCAACAAGGAATTGTACAGTGGTTTGTGAAGCTGGTTGCCACATTAGGGATTCAAGTCCTGGTGAGGACCTTAGGCCTCAAAATGGGATTTTTTTGTTAGTATTTCCTTTTATTTCACATATTTTGAGTGAAAACACCAACTGAATCTGTTACAAAATGTCTGTTTGTCAATGTTGTGATTGTCATGTCAGCCTTATGATTAATGCTTGAAGAAGTAACTGAATAGAACAACGCTTGCAGGGTAAAAGGGAATAGATCCCTCTGGCGACACTTGCTGGTTATTTTGGTTCATCATTACATTTGTTTTTTTGTGTTTTCATATTGTGATATTATATCCTACTATATCAGGTTCAAACTGCACAATCTTTTCATTCAATAAATTTGAGAAGTTGAACATTTCCTTTGATTTTGGTGACAGGTTGTCATTAAGGGGTGATTAAGGGCAGTGGCGTCATTTCAGTTTTGGACAAGGTATGGCAAGGATCACCCCCTCCTGTGGCCTTCCGGCAAAATACATGTTCGTGAAAATCGACCATGGCAACTTCCCAAGGACACGTCGGCTGATTTAATAGTGAGGTGACTGCACTTATAAGCTCTATGACATGAGCCAACACTAAATTATGTTCTGAACAGCGCTTACAGATGAAAAGTTCCCTGAACTGTAAGTAGATACAGTGAAAGGAGAAAAAAGTTTCTCTTTATTAGAGTTTCCTAACTTTAACGAGCAACCGGCTTGCGCCGCGAAACTTTTCCCAAACTTTTCCCTTTGTCTTTGATGGACTCTCTCACATGTAGTGAAAGTTATCCTGTCTGCTGATTCGAAATGAACATAGACCCCGCCATCGTGATCCATTCATATGCTCATACTGCTCTAGAAAACCAACCTGGAGTTTTGGATGGATTACTTAAACCTGAGAGTCCGTCTATTGAACATAATATTCAATTCAATTCAATTCAATTTTATTTATAATTACGCCAATAACGATACAAATTGTCTCAAGACGTTTCACAAAAACCAGCCTACAACCTCCAGAGCAAGCCTGAGGGCAAAGGTGGCAAGGAAAAACTCCCTTTTAACAGGAAGAGACCTTGAGTACAACCCAGATCATATGGAGGGACCCATCTGCCGAAGGCCAGCCAGGTAGAAACAGAGAAGGGAGAGAGAAAAGAAGAACAGGAGAAACATGATAAACAAACTTCTGTCATAGATACATACACCAAGCTGAAGGAAACATGTAAGATCTAGTAATATGGCACATAGCTGATGATCTTATGTGACAGTTTTGCGAGTATAACAGGAATCGTGGGCAGGCTGGTGAATTGCTCATCTAGGTAGGAGTAGACAAATGGAGGAGGCCATGAAGACAGGGCAGATGTAGTTTATGGAGCTCCACAGTTCTGATACAAAGCACTCCAGACCATGAAGACTGGGCTGGTTGATGAGGCCACGACAGCAGATGTCGCTTAAAACTCCACAGGTCAGATATTCAGCACTCCAGACCAGAGACCCTCACAAGAAGATGGAGGGGCCTCCCCCTCCATCTTCCCCTGGGAGGGCAATGGAGAGAGTGAGACACAGCAGTTAGTAATAGAAAATAAATTATAAGAGATGGTAAATAAAATTCCATCCAAAATAAGATATTAGAGGACAGGAGCCAGAGAAGAAAGAGGAGAGGACATGTCCTCAGTGCATCGTCCCCCTGCAGCCTAGGCCTATAGCAGAATAACTAAGGGATGCTTAAGCCAGCCCTAACTATAAGCTTAGTCAAAAAAGGAAGTC
This sequence comes from Mugil cephalus, assembly GCF_022458985.1. Taxonomy (NCBI): domain Eukaryota; kingdom Metazoa; phylum Chordata; class Actinopteri; order Mugiliformes; family Mugilidae; genus Mugil; species Mugil cephalus. The sequence goes on along the minus strand of NC_061775.1, from coordinate 85,205 downwards.
TTAAGCCTGACCTTAAACGTAGAGACGGTGTCTACCTCCTGAACCCAAACTGGGAGCTGGTTCCACAGGAGAGGAGCCTGATAGCTCAAGGCTCTACCTCCCATTTTACTTTTAGAAACTCAAGGCCTTGTATGTAAGGAGGAAGATTTTAAATTCAATTCTAGATTTTAAAGGGAGCCAATGAAGAGAAGCTAATACTGGAGTAATATGATCTCTCTTGCTAATTCCTGTCAGTGCTCTTGCTGCAGCATTTTGAATCAATTGGAGGCTTTTTAAAGAGCTATTTGGACAGGTTACAATAATCCAGCCTGGAAGACACAAATACATTAACTAGTTTTTCCGCATCACTCTGAGAAAGGATTTTCCTAATTTGGATGATATTATGAAGGTGAAAGAAAGCAGTCCTGGTCACCTGCTTTATGTGAGAATTAAAGGACATATCCTGGTCAAATATAACACCAAGGTTTTTTACAGTAGTACTGGAGGCCAAGGTAATGCCATCCAACAAAACCAGGTGATTAGATAATGAATCTCTGACATGTTTAGAGCCAAATACAATGACCTCTGTTTCGTCTGAGTTTCAAAGTAGAAAATTACAGGTCATCCAAGCCTTTATGTCATTAAGGTATGCTTGGAGTTTAACCAGCTGATTAGTTTCATCTGGTTTCATGGATACATATAGCTGGATATCATCTGCGTAGCAATGGAAGTTTGTGGCGATCTTTGTGATAATAGTGCCTAAGGGAAGCATGTATAATGTGAATAATATTGGTCCTAGCACGGAACCCTGAGGAGCTCCATAGCTTACTTTGGTATATATAGAAGAACTGTTATTTACATGGACAAACTGAAATCTGACTGACAGATATGATTCAAACCAGTCTAGTGTAGTTCCTCTAATCTTGATCACACTTTCCAGTCTCTGTAGTAGAATACTGTGCTCAATAGTGTCAAATGCAGCACTGAGGTCTAGCAGGACAAGTATAGAGATAAGTCCATCGTCTGAAGCCATGAGGAGATGATTGGTAACTTTAACCAGAGCCGTTTCTGTACTATGATGAGCTCTAAAACCTGACTGAAACTCTTCAAACAAACCATTCCTATTTAAATGATCAACCAACTGTTTGGCAACAACCCTTTCTAAAACTTTAGAGATAAAAGGAAGGTTGGAAATTGGCCTATAGTTGGCTAAAACATCTGGGTCAAGAGGGGGTTTTTAAGTAATCGTTTGATTACAGCAGTTTAAAAAGACTGGGGCACATATCCTGTTGATAAAGATAAGTTTATCTGATTTAATATGGAGGTATTAATTAATGGAAAAACCTCCTTGAGCAACTTAGTCGGGATGGGGTCTAGAAGAGAAGTTGATGGTTTAGATGCTGTAATAACTGAAGTGAGCTCAGGAAGATCAATTAGAAAGAAAGAATCCAAATACTGACTAGGTCCTACAGAGGTTTCTAATGCCACTGTACTTACATCTTTGACAGCTGGAAGGGTGCTATGAATTTTATCTCTAAAGCCAACAATTTTATCAGTAAAGAAGCTCATGAAGTCATTACTGCTGAGGGCTGAAGGAATAGATGGCTCAACAGAGCTGTGACTCGTTGTCAACCTGGCTACAGTGCTGAAAAGAAATCTGGGGTTGTTCTTGTTTTCTTCTATTAATGAAGAACAATATGCTGTTCTAATCTTGCAGAGAGTTTTTTTTTTATATAAGTTGTTAAACTATCTTTTAGTTATAGCATCATCAGATAAGTGTCTACCATAACGAAATGTCTTTCCAATTTCTGTGTAATCTCTTATAGTAAATTCAAATGTTACAAGGAAATGATCGGACAATAGAGGGTTATGAGAATATATTGTTAGACCTTCAGTTTCTATGCCATAATTTAGTACAAGATCTAAGGTGTGACTGAAACAGTGAGTTGAACCATTTACATTCTAAGAAAAGCCAATTGAGTCTAGCAATGACATAAATGGCTCCCTGAACTGTAAGTCTGTCACTGTTAACATCAACATGGATGTTAAAGTCACCTACTATAATGACTGTATCTGTTCTAAGCACTAAATCACAGAGAAACTCAGAGAATTCAACTAAAAATTCTGAATAAGGAGCAGGTGGGCAATACACCACAACAGAGAAAATAGTTTTTTGTGTTTTCCAGTCTGGATGAGCAAGACTAAGAGTAAGGCTTTCAAACAAATTAAAGCTTTGCTTAAGTCTAGGATTAATACATAAATCAGAGTGGAAGATTGCTGTCACTCCTCCTCCTCTGCCTGTGCTTTAAAGGAATGTGATAGTTACTATGACTGGGTGACGTGGACTCATTTAAACTGACATATTTATCATCCTGCAGCCACGTTTCAGTCAAACTTTTCTCAGAAAATCTTTACATTGAAGTGAATGGAGAGAGATACAATGGAGAGATTGTGAGAGACACAACAAGTTTGTCTACAACCGTGGAAAAAATCATGTGTCTAGTGTGTAAATTGTGGCCGGGACAAGCGCGGGAAGAGAATTTTTTTTCAGGCGATTTCACACACGTTCTCTCACTCTAAGCATTCCACACTCTAAAACGAGATTTTTCGAAAAAGATCATGGTCATTGAACAGTGATTGATCAACAACGATAAGACCTATCAAAACAAGATAATAATACACCAATACACAAGGCAACTTACGTTGCGAAAAAATTCGTATTTCGGAAAGACAAAAAATAGCACACCGATCCTGATCGAGCTGCACATTAACTCAAAAAAAAATAAAGAAGAAGGAACGCGCGGGATAATAATAGGGGGCTTCGCCCTGAGCCTCCAGTCTACAGCAGCAAGCTGTAGAGTGGAGGCTCAGGCGTTGCTCCTATTGCCCCTAATGTAACATCAGCAACATAAGCACATAATAAGTACATTTTACAAACATGAAAAACTCAGGACTTGCAACAGGGAGCGGGGTAGGGGTAGAGGTAAAACCCAGTGCAACCAAGCAGCCATCTGTTCCTGCAGCCCACCAGGTGCTGGTCGTGGACCTGCTTGTCACACTGGGGGGGTAAAAGCACAAAGGCCTTGGATGTGGGGGTAGGGGGTGTGATTGCATATCTGTCCATATGTGTGTGTCTGTGTAGGCCTGGAGAGCTGCTTCGCCTAGAATCACAATCTTGGTGTCTCAGTCCAGAGACAACATTGATCGCGTCCATCGTGTAGCCAGCTGCGAACTTTCCGGCAGGCCAGTCCGGCTCCCTCGAACCCAGGCTTCTCGTCGATAATATAGAATAACGTGATAAAAAACACAAGCACAGACACATGGCACACATGGAAGTATGTGTCTCATACACAAACACACACATCTCACACAATTATTGTCTTTGTATTTCAGTGGGAGAAGCAGTTGAGGTGGACTCCTCAGGTGCTGAGGCTCATCTGGGAAGGCAGAGAAAGCGGCCAAATCCCGAGACTTGGAAGGTCAATGTCCAGAAAAGGAGGCGAATGAGGGGTCAGTCCTATCTTGGTAGGAGAAATAATGAGGCTGTCTTGAAGGAGGCGAGACAAATGGGCATGCCATGCCAGTCTGCGGCCTGCCAAAAGTCCTCTAAACTGAACTGCCGGCATATTGACGAAAGAGAGAGGAGACTTTCAAGTACTTTTGGGAGAAATTAGACTGGAGAGAGAGGAAATTTTTTGTCCAATCGTTAATGGAGTTGAACAGTGTGGAGCGCTGGTGGACAGCAGCAGAAGAGTTCAGGAAGTCAACATCCATTATTTATCACCTTGTCGTGGATCGTAGAAGGCTTCGAGTGTGTCAACGCATGTTCTTGTCAACATTAGGGATGAAGCAGTGGTTATGTTTGAAGTGGGTGGGGAGAAGAGGGAAAAGTCCTCAGCAGACTGAGAGAGTGAGAGTGAGGGTCTGAGGGCGCCGTCCTCTGGGAGGATGACGGCGCGTACGTACGCAGCGGCTCAGGGCTCTCGGCTTCGGTTTGTTTTATTCGTGCTTTTGTGTGTTTTTTCACTGTTGCTCCAGTCACTGGAGGCATTAATTCAGTTCGGCAGGACTGAGTTATTGCATATTGGAAGGAACTGCCAACTTTATACAAATCCCAAGCTGGACTTCATTCCACCAGAGATCCAGCGAACCACCACGGCTCTCGTCGTCCCCCCTCTGTGGCCTAGGAGACGGAGGAGACACCGTAAACAAAAGCGGGGCAAGAGGAGCGGCGTGCGTGCTAGGCTACATGCTAACCCGCACCGGCCGGCTCTTCCCAGTCTTCTCCTCGCCAATGTCCGATCACTGGCCAACAAAATGGACGAGATTCGGCTGAGGATCGTCTCGCGGAGGATGGACAGCTGTGTGGCCGTCATCACGGAAACCTGGCTGGACAACAACACACCCGACGCCGCGGTGGAGCTGGCGGGACGCTCTTTGTTCCGAGCAGAACGGACTGCAGCCTCTACTAAATCCAGAGGTGGAGGACTCGCGCTCTACGTACACAACTCCTGGTGTACAGCCACTCACGTCATCGGAACGCACTGCACACCTGATCTGGAATACCTGGCTGTGAAATGCAGGCCATTCAAGACGGTGAGAGAGTTCTGCTCCATCCTGATCATAGCTGTTTACAGCGGGCTAACGCTAAGCTAGCGCTAGAGGAGCTGTACTGTCTGATCAGCAGGCAGATGAACTCCAACCCAGAGGCAGCTGTGATTGTGGCTGGAGACTTCAATCATGTGAATCTCAAAGCAGTGCTTCCAAAATTCTACAAGTCCATACACTTTCCAACCAGAGACAATAACACACTGGATCGAGTTTACTGCAACATCTCAGGAGCTTACAAGGCTGCAGCAGCTCCTCACCTGGGCTCATCTGACCACATCTGCGTGCAGCTGATACCAGCATACAAACCTCTGATCCACAGGACAAAACCAACCACCAAAACAGTTCAGGTATGGACTGAGGAGGCTTCTTCAGCACTACAGGACTGTTTTGAACTCACTGACTGGGAAGTGTTCAAAGATGGCTCAGACCTGGAGGCCTACACATCATCCGTCCTGGACTATGTGCAGTTCTGCACTGATGCTGTCCTACCCACAAAGTCCATCAAGGTGTTTCCCAACCAGAAACCATGGTGTGACAGCACAGTGCGGTCTCTACTCAAAGCTAGAGACGCAGCCTACAGGTCAGGTGACAGGCTGGCCTATGGCAGGGCCCGGAGGGAGCTGAAGAAGGGCATCCAGCAGGCCAAACACAGATACAAACAGCGCATCGAGGAGCACTTCCCCGACAACAACCCGCGTGAAATGTGGAGAGGCATCAGAACCATAACAGACTACAGGAACAGCAACCAGCAGTTCAACCACGACCCCCTTCTGCCTGACACTTTAAACAGTTTCTTTGCACGCTTCGACACACCTGGCAGCAGAGAGACTGTCCAACCTCCACAGCCAGAGGAGCAGCCCCAGCCCCTCGTCCTGCAGCAACACCAGGTCAGCGCCACGCTGAGGAGGATCAACATCAGCAAAGCTGCAGGACCAGATAAGGTGTCAGGTCGGGTCCTGAAGCTGTGTGCCCATCAGCTGGCTGGAGTCTTCCTGGACATTTTCAACCTGTCCCTGCAGCTCGCTTCAGTTCCTGTCTGCCTCAAGTCCTCCATCATTGTGCCGGTGCCAAAAAAATCCGCTGTCACCTGCCTCAACGATTACCGTCCTGTTGCTTTAACACTGGTAATCATGAAGTGCTTTGAGAGGATGGTCTTAAGTCACATCAAGGACGTTATCCCTGCTACTCTGGACAGACATCAGTTCGCCTACAGGGAGAACCGATCGACAGAGGACGCAGTCTCATTAGCACTGCACACGGCCCTGACTCACCTGGAGCATCCTAACACCTACGTCAGGATGTTATTTGTGGATTTCAGCTCAGCTTTCAACACTGTGATCCCAGACAAGCTGACGCTGAAACTCCACAACCTTGGACTTTCTCACCCACAGGCCACAAGTGGTGAGAATTGGGTACCGTACATCATCTACACTGGTCCTGAGCACAGGGACACCGCAGGGATGTGTGCTCAGCCCGGCCCTCTTCACCCTCTTCACACATGACTGCACTGCCGTTCACCCCACAAACATGGTTGTGAAGTTTGCAGATGACACCACCGTAGTGGGTCTCATATCGGACAACGACGAGACTCACTACAGGGAGGAGATCCAGCACCTGACAGGATGGTGTTCAGACAACAACCTTGTCCTGAACACCAGCAAGACCAAGGAGGTCATCGTGGACTTCAGGAGATCCAGGAGGAAGGAACACACCCCTCTCCTCATTCATGGGGAGGAGGTGGAGCGGGTGGACAACATCAAGTTCCTTGGCATCCAGATCACATCTGACCTCACTTGGTCCACGCATACATCTCACCTGGTGAAGAAGGCCCAACAAAGGCTCTTCTTCCTCAGGAAGCTGAAAAGGACTGGACTCTCCTCTCAGCTTCTGACAAACTTCTACAGAGCCATAATAGAGAGCATCCTCTGTCTGAGTGCAACAGTGTGGTATGGGAGCTGCACTGTACAGGACAGGAAGGACTTGGCCCGGGTGGTGAAAACCGCACAGGGGATTGTTGGGAGTAATCTCCCACACCTGGACTCAATATATGACAGGTCCAAAGGAGGGCTGGCCGTATAGCTGAAGACCCCACCCACCCAGGCCACGAACTGTTTGTGCCTCTTCCCTCCAGGAAGAGGTTCAGGAATATAAAGACCAACACAAACAGACTGAGACACAGCTTCTTCCCCAGAGCTGTGAAATCCATCACCCCATCTCCTCACATACCCCCCCATCCAGAGACTGAGCATTAAACCCCTGCAGATGCCAGATAGACTCTGATACTGCACTGCACCTTGTCTAAACATGCTGCTATACATGCAATATTCATACTGGTCACTTTAAATATCCTTGATTGCACTACTACCTCTCATCTCATCTTATTTTATTCTTAAATTCTATTTTTTATTTTAACTTGTTATTCTATTTTATATTTCCTATTCTATATTTATATTATTTATATATCTCAGGTCTGTACATTTATACCAAGAGCTGCTGAATAGAATTTCGTTGTGCCTTGCATAATGACAATAAAGATTCTTGATTCTTGATTCTTGATTCTTGAGGGTGGCGACAGATGAGCAGAACTTCTTGAAGACTTTCCTTCTGGACTTACCTAAAGTTCCATCGCACTACTGTAGGTCCTCTTCTTCAAAGATGTATCTGGAGCCTGTGTTCAAGTCCATCAATCACCTCAACACACAGTATAAGCGCACAGTATGAAGCAGAAGGACAAGGAAGAGGCAGGTGAGGAGATCTTGTTGGTGTGCAGGGGCTCCCGCTCTGCCCCAAGCTACAAGCCTCTGCCCTCTATTACAAAACCAAGCTTCTGTTCATAACTTCACCATCTTTGACATGGTATCACATGATGCAACAAATTACCTGTGGCATGAGGGTGAAGCTGGTCTTTCTGCGAATGACTTTGCTTCATGCATTGTCCATTATCTTGAAGCACACTCATCATATGAAGAATACATCCTGTGGAGTGATGGATGTGGCTACCAGAACCGCAATCTGCTCTTGAGTAATGCCCTCCTCAGGTTTGCTTCTATGACACAGAAATTCCTTGAAAGAGGTCACACAAATGGAGTGTGATTCTGTGCATAGTGTGATAGAGAGAAGACTGAGGCACAGAGATATCCATGTTCCAGCTGAGTATGCTGCAGTGATCCAGGGTACTCGCTACAATCCCAGGCCATACCACGTTATGTATGTCGACCACACTTTTTTCATGGACTTCAGCCAAGTGAAAATCTGCAAGCCCATCCGACCGGGAAAAACCACTGGTGATCCTACAGTGCATGACCTCCGATGCAATCAGGTATTTTCTCATACACATATATTCTCAAATAAATGTTGCTTTCTTGCTTTCTGTTTTCAGTAATGTAGTCCAGTAACACATTAATAGATCTGACAATTCTCTCTTAAAATATATGTGAAACAATCGTCACATTAATGTCCACTGTCTTTTCGTGTTCAATTACTTCTGTATATCAAATAGGTACAATGTGGATGGCACAGTGGATTACAAGTTGCACCACACAGCTGACTGGGAAGCCTATCCGTCCCCATCTCTGATGAGGAAGAGTGCCGTCACCACAGTGACCCCACTGTATTCATCTGGACAAAAAAATTGTGCTCTGAAGTTCAAACACCTTCGGGAGTTCAAGAAGGTTTTGCCAAAAGACTTCCATGCCTTCTGTGATGGTCTTCTCCAAGAGTGATGGCCAATGGGTGTAAACAACCCACTTCTCAATGTAAATAATACAATGTTGGTAGAGTTTTGTTTCAAATGACTTCATGTTTTTGTATATTTATGTATTAATTAATAATTTATCTTGATCTGTCTTCTCTCTACTAATCTCCTAATCTGTATTTATTTATTTATTTATTTATTTATTATATTCTTAATTAATTTGATTAATTTTAATTAACTGTGCAAACATGTGTGTGATCAATTGCTTGACATTTAATACTTTTTGTGTTATTTTTAATGTCTTTCATTTAATTTTTAATGTGTTTGTTTTAATGTTCTTAAAATAATACCATGAATTCAAGCCAGTAGCCTATTGAATGTTCAAATAAATAAATTTGCCTTTATTTGGTCAACATCTTCTTCTTCTTTTTTTTTTCTTCTTTTTTCTTATAATCTTGCTCGGACACACGTAAGTTACATGGTGCAGTACAGCGTTATGCAGACCATCGGCGAGAAGTTACAAAATGTTCAAGCATCGCCAGCTACATTGTTACATTGTTAGTGAGTCGCTGTTTTTGACGAGTCGCTGTTTTTATTTATTTATTTTCGAGTCGAAGTATCATGCGTATTAATAAATATAAGGTCCATGATTTCACTGATCCAAGTCAAACTTGTCAGCACGTCAATATCTGATGACTGTTCGCCCATGAATAATCCGGATTTAAATATAAAATGGCAAAAAAAACTTGATTATCGTAATATGCAAAGTGGAACTGAATGAATAGCCTGCTATCAATAGTTAACCAACTTAGTTTGACATAAAAAGGAGACTCGAGGCCCAAATATAACCGGACGTCGCTAGGGGGCATTATTAAAAAAACACGTATGTCCACTTTCGCTCACAACAATGCGCGTAAGTCCATTTAAAATCATTTAAACAGGTCACTGATGATCTTTTTTCAACAGCTGTGTGTGTGTGTGTGAGTGTGTGCATGTGGGGTTGTGTGAGTTGGTGTGCATGTATGAGTTTAAATGTGCATGTGGTGAAAATATAAATATGGTTGTTTACTTGCACTTATACCTTTCAATTGATTTCGAACAGATTTGTATGTAACTGTTCGTATTGTAACTATGTATACCTCTTGTAAAGCACATTGAGTCTGCCTTGTGCATGAAATGTGCTTTATAAATAAAATTGAATTGAATTGAATTGAATTGAATTGAATTGAATTGAATATGTAGTCAGACGTTGCAGAAAAAATGACAGTGTCATGTGATAATCAAAATGGGCAAATGGTCCATTCTGGGGAGTTGCAGCATAAAAGTTTATAAGAACCCTGTCATAGTGGCCACTTGCATGGAAGATTTTGTTCATAATTAATGCATAATAATAAAATGTCTTCTCAGATTCCCAAAAAAAATGGATATTGATAAATCTGATGTAGCAATTCTCGACATATTTAAAACTTATTTAACAGTGCAGTTTATGAGTGAAGATCACGTAATGAGGACATTACATTTAAGAGAAATATTTCTAAAAAGCTGGAAAATTAAGTGCAACATTGAGATGTGAATTTTAAAAAAGGGAAATGAGTAAAAAATTGAAGGAGTGCAGGTAAATAATGGAAAGGGTTAGGGTTAGGGTTAGAGGGGGGGGGGGGGGGGGGGGGGGGGGTCTGTTCTGTTTGGCAGTATTGGACTGATGAGAGGTGCAAACAAGGTAGGGATTATCAGTTGATTTGGGCTGATGAAGGGAGGGTTGAATGTCCTATAAGGAATATGATCACACACACGCACATACACACACACATACAGGACATCAAGCAAGTAAAAACCAAAAATAGTGAAATGAAACCACATTCTGCAAAATTAAAGAAGGAGAGTGATAGATCGAAATGAGGGGATGTCACAGATGATTTCAACATCCTATTATCAGAAAATGATGCAGTGAAATAAGTTGAAATTTACCACAGTGGTAGCTGTGGATTTGCAGAAAAAGAATCTGGTGGAGTTTGCAGAAAACAATAAGATTATTTTTTTAATTCATGTTTTAATCTGCCCATATACATCATCCACTGGGTATGATTTCAACGTCATATTATCAGAAAATGATGCAGTTAAATAAGTTGAAAATCACCACAGTGGTAGCTGTAGAGCAGGCATGTCAAACATACGGCCCGCGGGCCGGACCCGGCCCGTTGGGTCATTTAATCCGGCCCGGCATAAATTTCTGAGTATGTCAAAAAAAGAAGCGAGTCTCTAGCTAATTTCTATTAAAAGTTGTGATTTTTTAAAATAAATACAAACCAAATGCTCCCTCTGGCCGCTAGAGGGCAGTAAATGTGTAAAAGCGCTCACGTCAAGCATGCGGCACTGACACGAGTTAGTCACAGGAAATAAACATTCGCAATGTGATGTGTCCAAGTAAAAATAAACCGGCAATCTTGCTTCACCATTCACCACTACTAAACAAGTTATCGGTCAACACACCCTTCCCAAAATGGCACTGTCAAAAAAAAAGAAGAGTGGACACGGAGTGCAGAGTTTTCCAGGAGTAATGGACCGAGAAGTATTTATTCACAGAAGTGAATGCAAAACCAGTGTGCTTGGTATGTAATCAGCAAGTTGCAGTGTTCAAAGAGTTTAATATTCGGCGCCACTCATCATAAAGACAAGTATGTCATATTAAAGACACTTAATATTGTGCAGTATATTCTCAACTTCAGTAGGCCCAGCCTAGTAGTTTGATCTGATGTAGTCTAATCTTATTGCCCATGCACTGCTATAATTATTTTATTTTATTTTATTTTGTATTTCTTTTTTTATTTATTTCAAAGCAGTATGACAATTAAGGCGAAAATATTTTTTTTATAGCTCCCACTTGAGTTTTTTTAGTGTGGTGAGTTGGTTCAGGTGTTAAACTGCATTCACTCAACTGTTAATATAAACCAGTTGTGAACACATTCACGGCCAAACATGAAAAATATTTTTTTTCCCATTGTTTTTGAATAAATGTGTTGTGCTTAGAAAAGATCCCTTGTCATCCGTGATTATAATATGTAGGGTAGGCTACAAATGTAGGCTGAATGATAAAGCATAGTACTGAAAAACAAAGCTAAATATTTGGAGTTGACATTCTTTTACTGATCCGGCCCACCTGAGAACAGAAAGTCTGGATCCGGCCCCAGAGCCAAACTGAGTTCGACATGCCTGCTGTAGAGTATGCGGAAAACAATTTGATTCTTGTCTTAATGAAGTTTTTAAATCTGACTATGCAGAAATTAGTTGGATTCTGAATGTCCTTCAATAATTTTGTTCTATCATTTAGTTTTAATCATTAAAAACAATGTAGTAAAACAACAACAACAACGTAATGACAGATGTATCTATTTCAACAAATGAAAATAAGAAGAAAAATATAGACTTCTGAGTTTACGGGATGCACTTGAATGCACCATAAAACCGCTCAAACGCTTTACCGTCCGACGAGATGTAGACGGGCACTCGATTTTCAAGTGTGCATGGCGCGACCGTGCCTCGCCGAAGCGCAGATGGCGTGACTGCAGTGTTAAACCAGTGGAGGCGTGTCGTGTTATGCGTTCAGCCACTGACTGAAGTGTTTGACATTTAATTCTGACTAAAGCTAGATTTGTGTTGTCTGAGTGAACCTGTGCTGAAGAGAGAATTTTAAATTTCATTTTCAGGTTCCATATTTTTAATTTTTTATGTTGACTCTAGTCAGTTCGCAAACGGATCACTAACTGATTCGTTCGCCAAGTGAGCCACCAGTTCGCGAACGGATCAATTAGTGATTCGTTTGTCAAGTGAACCAGTACACTGCAGGTCGCGAGTCAACCTGTGTCATTGCCGAACATTGGTGCCGACACAGAGGCTGAGATGCCATAAGCCCCGCCGGTTGAAAGAGCTTTCTGGACCAAACGGCTTTGGGGAATGGAACACATATTGATTTACGTTTATAATTTGTTTATTTTCCACAATTAAAACACACATTGTTTTACATTTATAATCTGCATCGCCTGCGTTGTACTTTTAATCACCGTTACGATTTTAATGTTGGGGGTGTGGGTGTGGTGGGTGTTATTTTTATTTTGTTAAATATTTTTTATTAAACACAAATTATTTAACAGTACACCCCAGATGTGATGTAAATTGTAATGTTAACGCCCGCACTTTTTTCCATTTAGAACTTGTTTAATTTCTACAATTAAAATACACATTGTTTTACGTTTATAATATGCATCGCCTGCGTTGTACTTTTAATCACTGTTACGATTTTAATGGTGGGGGTGTTGGTGGGGCACGTGTAATTTTTATTTTAATAAACATTTTTTTTTTTTTTTTTTTTAGCGAGCCACCCTCTGTTGGGTCAATGTTCACATCAAGAGATGTATTTATATCCAGTGGTAAAATAAGCATGACATTAGTGTTACTGAAACCAATTTAAAAGACCAAAAAAACACATAATGTAAATAAATTGTCACAACATACTGCAATTTGGTCCCTTTTTTAAACAGAACCTAATTTAACAGTCAATTTTGACAACTTTAATTTCCGTTTAATATAGGTTTGTTGTGAATAATTTAATAGACTGTAATTACATTACTTAAATATCTAGATTTATTACAATATCCTTATAATAGTATGTTTAATAGATGTCTGTAAGACGTCTAGATTGTGTAATGGGATTTAAATTTGGTATAAAACGTCTGGAAAACGTCTATAAATAGATGTTCATTAGCAGTTATTTAAATATCTAAGACTAGACGAGACGTCTAGACATACTTGTCTTTTAGATGTCTATTAGACAGCTGGTCTCAACTTCGACAGCTAAAAAACTTTCATTTATAGACCAGTGGTAGACCGATTACAAAGGGATGTTGCTCATTCAGCACTAAAGCTACTTACAGTGAGAAAGAAATTCGGGATTAAACAGTTACTTGTTATTGTGATTATATTACTGTACACAGAACAATACACTTGTATAATAAGTAAAAATAAAAGAATAATTTTGTGTTTGTTGTGATCACAGCAAGTAATCAGTAAAGTAAAAGAAAAGAAGAAAAGAAAAAAGGAAATACATGTTTTTATCAAAAAGTATTTCCTATACAACAGGGGTCTTCAATGTTTTTCATGCCAAGAACCCACAAACTGTTGGGAGATGAAGTAGGGACCCCCCACATATTATATGTGTTCTACATTAAACTCAGCCAACTGCTATTTATAAATATACATTATTATTAACATTTAAAAAATGTAGCCAGATTAGAGTTTCTGGCGTCATTGGTTGTGGTGCACTTAGATGTTTATTTAAACTGTGTAAACATCAGTCGTCAGATGAGGACAGAGCCGTATAGACCGTCTGAGGTCTATCAGATTCAGGGGTCCTGAAGTTGTTGTCAAAATGTAGTTTCGATCTTGAGTATTTGATATAGTGAGATCATGATAATATATGTCATCAGATTGGCATTGTTTGTGTGATGGCATTATTCAGCAGCAATTTTGTTGTCTGGTGCAGTTTTGTCATCACCTGTTTGTTGTCAAACAGGTTGACTCCGGAGTAGGACAAGGAAAGTTAATGAGCTAGTTCTATATGATAGTCCAGGTCAGGAACATTGTCACCGCCGACTGTTTTAATGCTCAAAAAAGCACACCTGGGGCATGTTAAGAGTCCATGATATGTAATCTGTCAGTTTTGCCTTGTATTGGTCAGTTTGTATCTGTTTAAAGTGCAGTTAACTCTGACAGCCTAAAAGCAGCAGTGACAACGTTCATTTTTCCTTAGAGTTTTCCTGCCAATATGAGAGCAGTTCTGTATATGCATTGGCACCAGCTTCATAATGCTACTGCTATAGGTAATACCTGGTAAAGTCAGGATTCTAACAGCCATACAAACAACCCTGTGTTGTGTGTATTCATATTAAAGATATTTCAATTATATTTCGCATTGGTTTCTGGGTCAGTATCTTCTGACAGCTAACGTAAAGTTCAATTTGAATAAAACTGGATAATTTTAGGCTATTTGAAAGTGGTTTTAATTACAATCGATACCTGCAGATTATCTTCTTTCCTGATTTTATTAATGTCAAAATGTTTTCTTTACTTACCGTGAAGCAGCATGACACCGATGAAAACAAGCTCAGCAGTCTTTACTTTCATGTTCTTTTATAGTCAAGTATCATTACAAGTGGCGCAGATTACAAAGTCTAACTGAATAGATGATACACGTCCTACTACTGTATTCAGTGAGTGAAAGTTGAAACCGTTAAACAGGTTCATATTGACATTGCTTTTGTAGCATGACCACAGCCTTAGGCATATTCAAACTTTTAAAAAAAAAAATTAACATGAGTCAACAATTTGTATTTGTTGTGTCAAATAGGAGACCTTTGTCAAAGAAAGCCCCTGGCAGTTGTTCAATTCAACCTGGTGGAGTCTTCTCTTTGGTGTCTCGAAGAAATCATCAGGAGTCCGCATTCAGAGGTTCAGAGTGACCTTTATTGCCAGCAACAAAGCAGTCTTATAGTGCACAAAAGTTCACCACAATCCTACTCTAAAGTGTAAAGGCCTTTGTTCTCATCTTTTATACTTTTAGGACTTAACAGGTCACACCTTCTGTCCATCCCCTACATTTGGGGCACACCCATATACCACTCCTTTATATTAACCAATTACACCATTAGAAATTGTCATTGTCACTGTTGCTGAGGCTTTGTGACCTTGGGAGCCAGGTTATCTCATCTTTCTGTACCATCTGCTGGAGAATGTGGCTCTGAGAGCCTAGTGCTCATTCTTCTGCACCATCGGGACTTTTCCAACTACCTTTTATTTTTCTAAGGTTCATCCTAACTTACATTACACTAATAGCTTCAGAATTCCCCTAGGTTCCCAATTTTGTAAAGTCACTCCTGCCCATTTTACATCCTTGTTTTCTAATCCACTTCTAATCTTTTTTGTTTTTGTTTTTTAAATAATAAAGTTTATTACAAACAAACTGTGAATTTTTCCAAGTGCAATAAGTGCAACTACCCTCTACATATTATGTGCCCTTACATATGAATGATTTGATACCTGATTATCAGATTGTCTGTTTAGTTTGACTGAAACGTGGCTGCAGGATGAAAAATATGTTCTACATATGTAGAAATATGAGTCTACATATTTAAATATTCATTGTCTAATCACCAGGTTTGTTTGGATGGCATTACCTTGGCCTCCAGTACTACTTTGACAAACCTTGGTGTAACATTAACTGTATGTATACAAAAAAAACAAAAAACAAAACAAAACAAAAAAAAAAAACAGACTGCATTTTAACACATTTATTTAAAAATGTTTCTTCAATCAAAATCATTCTGTAGGCTGTCTACAGAATGGCATAAGCAATTGTCATATCAGTAGAGGCAATTGTGTCTTACAGCATCTGAAAATGATAGAACAAATAAAAGAAAGAAAACCATCAGAAAAACTTAGTCTGGTACATCTGGCAAACACCTCATCATATTTACAAGCAGCAATCATGATCACTATACAGAGGTCATGAGCACTGCAAAAAAGGCATGTGAAAGATTCAATTCTGTTTGATTCTACTTAGTTCCATGCCTTTCACAACTGCTCTAAGTGTTGCCACAGTGTCCTTGATTGTTGGCCCTATGTACAATAACAAAAGATAAGAAATTAGGATTAGACTTACTTCAAAATGAGAGTCCAATTTTCCATCAACCATTCTGCATTACCGTCAATTGAATAAAATAAAAATCAAAAGGACCTCACCAGTGCCTGGTGGAGGTCTAGTTGACTTGATCAATTTTTCTCCAGGGCATACAGGGGAGGATCCAATCCTCCAATGGAAAGTGGTTCATATGATTAGTGGGACTCCCTGTAACTCCATTGGTGGGTGTCTTCATGTCCATTCTATCATTCTAATGATGTTCTTCTGTTGGTCCATTATAATTTGTTGATTAATCAGTACCTCTCGCAGAAGAGCTAAAAATAAGAAAACATAATGTTTAGTTTAAAAAAGTATAGACTACTTCTTTTTTCTTTTTCTTTTTTTTTTAATGGATTAAGTACCAAGTACTGTGATCCATTTGATTCATACTTTCAAAAATAAGGGGAGCAGTGTGCTGTATGTTTGTTAGAAAAAAGAGAAACTTTATTTGTTATTTATTTTATTGTATTTATTTTATGTTGACAGTATCTTGGAGTTCATTATAAAGATTATTTCAATGGCTTAAGTAATAGGTATTGTGATTCATTCTCTTGGCACTTTCAAAAATAAGGGGTAGCAGTGTGCTGTCTTATTTCACCAGTTTGTCAGAAAAACAAAAACGGAAACTTTTGTGTTGTTGCAAGCAACTGCTTGTGCAAAATATTTCACTTGTATGCCAGTGTAAAACATTGTTAGAAAATATAATTTTATGGCAATATCTACTGTTTCTTTCTTTCTACCCAAACACCAAACAGCCTGTAGACTTGAGACCAGGTTGACTATTCACTACAAACTCAAATTTTAGTCTTTGGATGAGCTAAATTTAATCATGGAAAATATTTTCATGTGATTAAATGGCTTTTTCCAGCAATAAGCAATTCTGTGGGGTCAACTTATTTTACTTGGGTTGGATCATTTTAATATGCTGGTGAATCCTCCTTCATGTCTCTTTCCGTCCATACCTGGGCATAGCCTGACTCCCTGTGAGTGGGATGGTCAGGGGCACAGCTGCCCTGCTCTCCCTTCCTCTCTGCCTGTCTCTTGGTCGAGGGTAAAGGGTCATTTCAGCCAATCAGGCCCAGCTGTAAGTAAACATGAGCCGTTATTGGTCGTCTTTTTGTTGTTTGAGTTTAAATTTGACATAAATAGTGACTGCAGCTTTGATCTGTCACTTAAATGATGGTGTAAATTGTGGTAAAAATGTAAATCTGTGTACTTAATGTGTAATGTCTGTGTGAAGAGTCTGTCTCTATCCGTTTGAACCTTTTCAATGTTAAAGCAGTGCCACCACATTTATGATCTTTTCCTGCATGACAATGATTTGAAAGCATTGTGAAGTTACTCTTTAAGGTTTAGGCTCATTATTGACTCTTGTGGTTTCATGGTGTGAGAACAACTGTAGCTACTAGCTTAGCTCTGTGTTTAATGTGATTAACATATAATGAAACTGTGTTTTGTAGATCAATCCAGGTTTGTTTTTTGCTCTTATCAATATCAAGCTGACTGTGCTCCATAATTGCCAGGCTACAGCAGTATATAGAAGCCCAGGGCCTGGACTTATATTTCTCACTGTCCTGCACAGTGGCTGTGCAGGACAAGTGGGATGGCAGAGGAGGCAGGAGATGGGACCACCTCCTCCCAGTGATTCGGTCCAAGAGTGCCTCCGGTGTTGCTCCCCTAGACATTTTGATAATACACCTGGGTGAAAATAACATTGGTCTGGGGGGGCACACCAGAGTTCATCCGCTGCAACCCATGAAGGAGGATGTACTAAAGGTCCAACACCATCTTTCCGGGACACTGATCCCCCTTTCTGACATTGTCCCCCACTGGGAGTGAAGGGGTCAGGAAACCCGATCTGGCTATGGACTGGAGAGGACCCGCAGATGGATAAATGGAGCAATGTCTGGATTTGGTTCTGAAAACGACATCATGTCTATCCACCACAAAAACATTAAATTGAAACACTTGTGTAGGGATGGGGTGCATCTCAATGCAGAGGGAAATTGGATACTGTTTCAAAACATCTTTGAATCACTTCAGATGACATTTGAACAGTAAAGTTTATCACTGCTCAAGTGTCATCTGAAGTTATCCATGGATGTTAAAGTAGCATGATTAGGATATGTATATAGGATAAAATGTTCATTTTTGTTATTTTATGACTGTTAATCTGTTTTATTGAATGTTAATATACATAAACAATGTCAATAGTGTTCTGGACATGTCTATTGAGTGTTTATATGCCTTATTTGTTTGATTGAAGTTTGATTAAAGTTGTCTGTTGTTATTCTGATTCTAATGAAAGTCTTGGTCTTTTCTCAATACTTGCATCAGTGTAATATAACACAATATTAATTCAGTGTTGCCCAGCACAAATTTAAGGTAGCAAATACAATTTCCAGGAAACATTGGCCATCTGACAGCTTTTTAATTCCTTCAGAAATTAAAATTTCTACACACAGGATATGAACATTTTATGAGGACCATCATAAAATAAAGGATAATTTATCTATTGCTCAAACGATTAATGATTAGACTTTAATGACTCCAAGGGAAATCAATGTGTGAAAAGTCAAAAGTAAGCCAGAGAGGGATTCGTGACATAAGTGAGACGGTACCTTTAAATATTAGCGCATGCTCAGAAACTACATGGCGCCGATCCCTCACCAACAGCGATGGCTGCCAGAGACAGTGGCGTCTCGGCGCCCTGTGATTGGGTGATCGATCAGGCATCAGTGGTAGCTGATCTCTGATCTGATGCAGGGTCTCAGACAACCTGCCAAAACATTATGCCCACTCAATCCGTTACAGCAGTACGCGGTTACAACAGCGACCCTGTGACCGCAGCAAGCAAGCTGTAGACTGGAGTGAGAGAACGTGTGTGAAATTTTTGTCTTTACACGCTCGTCCCGGCCACAATTTACACACTAGACACATGATTTTTTCCACAGTTCCAGCCTTATTGTGTCTCTCACAATGTGCTCAGCAAAGCAGTGAGCATCTGTTCACGTTAAAGTACCTGTCTGATCTCCATTCACTCCAATGCAAGATTTTCTGAGAAAAGGAGAAGGACCTTTGTGTTTAACTCGCAAGTGAGTCTAAGATATTTTCTCCAGGAGGACAAAAAACATATCAAAGTTTTCAGGAAGATCTTAAGACGCCCGCAGTCTGCTTGTTTTTCTGATAGGAGCTATGGATTTGTTATAGTAAGCCCAAATGTGAGACCAGCGAAAAGGGGGGAAATCACGCTCTTTTCTGTGTCCCGGCTCCGCGCGCTTCCGTCGTCATTGACGACCACTGTGAGTTGCCATAGCAACCCCTGAGCCGCAGCTCTGGGCCACAGCTGAGACCAGATCATTAATCAGTTGTCTCTGCTTTTAATACAGCTGATCCCTGTGTCCTATACATTTATTTTACAACAACACACACAAACACACACCAACACACACACACAGGCGCGCCACACACATGCACACATTAAAAAGCGCACATAACTCTCTCACACACAGGCGAACTGTGCTAACTGTAAGCTAACTGTGCTAACAGTATGCTAACTGTGCTAAATGTGGGTTAAGTGTGCTAACCATGCGACATGTGGGTCAAGTGTGCGACATGTGGATTAACTGTACTAAATACTAACAACACACACCAACGCACACACCTCCCCACCCACACAGGTAACTTTATAATAACAGATATACACACAGGCGCCCCACCTACACAGGTACCTTTATATTATTACAGTTACAAATACACACATTAATCTCTCACACACAGGCTAACTGTGCTAAAAGTAAGCTAACTGCGCTCAATGTAGGCTAACTGTGCTAACTTACAACAACACACACCCACTACACGCGTAACTTTGTGATTACAGTTACACACATACATGCACACGCAAGGCTAACTGTGCTAACAGTAAGCTAACTGTACTAAATGTAGGCTAACTGTGGGTTAACTGTGCTAAATGTAAGCTAATTGTGCTAAATGTAGGCATAGTGTGCTAATTCCCATGTTGACAGGGACGGTACCCCCGACATTAGCTCCCGTAGCTCCTTCAAAATTTCCCAGAGGGAATTTTCTACACTTTAAAAAAAATCGTAAAAAAACGGTAAAAACGGGGCGCCATAAAAAAATCAAAAACGTAAAATAACGCAAAATTACTTTCTCGTAAAAATACAATTATTTTCTATAATTACAACAGTTTGTATTTGTAATTTTAACAACATTCTACCGTATCAGGTGGTTTTAACGTTTAATTAGAAACATTTTCACATTTTAAAACAATTAAATCACCTAGAAATATGGTAAATAAATGTTGTATCGCGAACAATAATGCTTAAATTTACAGAAACGTGCTGTTATTAATCGGTTTTAATGACATTATTTTATGGGAAGAGATTGTATAATAATTTATATTCGATGTAATACAACAGTATATGACACAAAATAATGTGATTAATCTTTCAAAACACGTCAAAAAACTGTTGCAAAACTAGATATTTGGTTAGATTGCAAGAATTTACTGTTAATTTTAGAAAACATCAAATGGATATTTAATTGTTTTACGATGTTTTTAACGTTTAATTACAAACATTTTACATTTTAAAAGAATGAAATTATCCATAAAGACGGCAAATTAACATTGTTATATGAATAATAATGCTTAAAGTTACAGAAATGTGCTCTTATTAGTTGTTTTAATGGCATTCTTTTATTTAAAAAGGCTGCTATACAACAATAATTTGATCCTTTCAAAACATGAGAAAAAATCATTTGAATCAAGCACACTAACGTTTTTTTCTAGTTGCTTCAGTGGGAAACGAACACTTAGGACAGAACAGCTTTATTAATGGATAAATTATTTACTCACGAGAAGCCGCCCATCACGCCAACTGTACCAAATGTGCTCTTATTAGTTGTTTTAATTATTATTATTTTATTTAAAAAGTCTGTAAAAATAATTGAGTTACCAATTTACATACAAGACACCATACATCCACAACACTGATAGAAATGTCACTGGAAATGAATCCATACTCTATACCAGGGGTTGGCAACCATCAACACTCAAAGAGCCATTTGGAAAGAAAACACTGTGAGCCACAAAACCCCTTTGACATCTAAAATGAAGATAACACTGCATATATCGTTTTCACTTCTATGCTAGGCCCATAGTGTGTTGCATTTATGAAATGAAATAACTGCTACAGAGAAAACGAAATTGCATTATGCATACATAACGGGGATTAAACCATGGTTGGCTTACCTGGGGTGGAAAAGTTCAATAAATAGCGGGCTGGACCTGCCGGCGGGTGTCGCACGTCGGCAGTTGTGGCGTATATTTTGTGCAACAAAAAATTGAATACATTTTATTTTAATGTTAAAAGATCACCATCAATTGAAATTTAGAGTTATATGCACTAATGCACTAAAATAAAAATACATTTGAATTAAATACTCGACAGCAACTAGTAAATGAGCTGCAATGCACTGTGGGAGTTCAGTGTTTTTTGGTTGATGTTACAACCATGAGTGTGGTGTGGCATTCAGTGTCATTCAGTTGTTGTGTAACTCTCGCTCGTTCACTGATGAGTGACTAGTTGCCGCTATTCTGAGTTCGCGTGAAAAAGTGAACGGCTTTCATCAGCATCCTTGCTCCGCACCGCTCGCTGCAGAGAGCTGCAACAGAGGAACGAAAGGGCCGCATGCGGCTCCGGAGCCGCGGGTTGCCGACCCCTGCTCTGTACAGTTGACGAGGTGTGGTGTCCATACTTGAACTACTTGTTGATCGTAGTGAAGTTGCAGTTTCTGAGCTGTAACCACCTGAAGAGAAGACAGAAAACATTAGAGGTTATTAAATAATAACAGCTAATAACAGTTTAAGAGGCAGGACCAGAATAAAGGTGCAAGAAGATACAGCCTTTTCCAACACCACAGCAGTCACACGAGTCCCACTATAGATGACACCGTTGCTTTGGGACAGACAAGCTTGCAAGATCTCAACATAACACACTACAAAGAAAACACACGCCAGACTGACTACACATGGGAACTAAATGAACAACATATTGTTGTTGGGGGAACTATTGCTACTGCTGGATACAAAAGTAATTTTTTTCTGAACATTGTGATAAAGTATCCTGTGTTCATCCCATAATCCCATCCCATCATTAGTTGTGTGTCATTTGCTACCGAATCAGAATCTAGAGAAGATAGACCCAACTGATGATACTGATTTATAAGCACACTGTCAATGCACTGCTGCTGGTTGTACTATATTACACTAAGTTACAGGTAGATTGTATTATTTTTCAGCCCATCTAACCCAAAAGAGTAATTGTGTGCAACAGATGCATGTACTCACCAGAGAGGGGCATCTCATCAGACTGTGTTACTGGACTTGTACTGGTACTGGCTCTGCTCAACTGTTGGTTGCTCTGGCTGCTTGGAGGACTGTCCAAGACATGTTGTTGGCCTTATTAAAGGACAGATAGTAGTAATATTTAAACACAGACATAACATAGCTCAATGTGGGTATATTATTACCTTACATAATTCTATCCTCAGTAGCCATTGATATATTTTAAAATGTTCATTTCTCAATATAATGCAGTACACCACCACTGAGACCCACTATGAAATCAATGATGAACAAGGTGTAGTGTATAGTCATCGCCTTTTTCAAAACATCAACAAAAATGTAGAGAAGATTCTTTGAAGTATAATTCATAGTAGAACTGCTGTATTGGACTGCATTGATTAGTACAGGTGGACCTAATAAGTAGATTTTAACTATGCACATTTTTTTAATGTGAAGGTTTATTCTGTACAAACTGAAACACATACTTGTCTTTTTGAGCAGTGACAGACGTTTCCTGGCTTCAACTGGTCTGAGGGCAGAAAGGAGGTCACTCTCCTGCTTGTAGCTCAGGTCCTCAAGTCCTACACATTGCAGATGCTCCAGCAAATGCTCAGGGTCTCTCAGTTTAGGCACTGATTTGATGAAAGACAGAAGCGGATTTTAATCTTTCAAACTCCAGATGACTCAGAGTCAACAGTGCTATGCTTGAGTGAAATTACTCTTGTCCCACAAAGCTTGTACACATGCAAATGGTAATAATCTAGTTTCTGCTCAGGCTTCCAACATTTCATGCTTGTTTCACTTCATACAATGCAAATGCTGGCACATAGGACACATCATGAGGTGTAACAATAAAGTATACATGCTGGTCCTGCATCACAAGCATGAGCTGAATCCGTCTGAATTCAAGTGCCTCACCTTGGTTTAAACACAGAAAGACCCTTTTTGTACTGAGTGCCTTCCACTGCATCTCGGTAGCTGCTCAACATTGGGTTCTTTGACTAAGGTTTCTCCTACTGTGGAAAGGAGTGGAGTTCTTAACCACCAGTTTATGCCATGAAATCAACTCTCACCACTTATCTGCAGAGAAAAAGAAAAAAAAAAGATGAATCACGAAATTTGCCAAAATCAAAATAAATGCTATTGGTTGTGAAAAAGTTGATCCAAACTGTGTTAGCAGATCTCCCCTCAATAAACTAGAAGATGATCGTTAGCTTATCCTTTCCATATTTTTCAGTATTGTTTTGAATTTCATGTTGACCACTGACAAGTGTTGCACCAAAATTAAAATTTGAAAAACCTTGAAAAAGGCAGAGTAGATCGCTCCTCCTTATAGTTGTGAGAGGCAAGAGGAAGATGAAAATATTAGTTTTAAGAAGGAGTAACTGGTTGAAATAAACCATTACCAAATCTCAGTATCATTTATAAAACATTTGTTCTCTCTTCTTTGGAAGAAAATCCACTTAAAATGGCTTATTAGCGACACCTGCAAGTGGAGGAGTAGGAGCAGTCTGCGTGGAAAGAAGACTTTGACATTTTGACACGTTCCATAAAATCCAACTTCCTATCCTAGCCAGAAATCATGCCATTTCAAGGCAAGCAGTAAAAATTATGGCCAAAAAATTTGTGAAAATGTAGAAGAGGGTTAATTATCGATTATTGTTCATTGTTGCAGCTCTAAACAAATGTTGTTCCTCTTTCTCTCCGCCTCTGTCAGTCAGTTCACAAAAGTAAACGTAATGACTCACTGTTAAATGCTAAGCTAACGTTAGTGTAAATAAAATAAAAAGTGGTTGGTCTGGCTGACTACTAACACTCATAGATATATATCTATGACTAACACTGGCAGACGCCACGTGAAGACGCCGTCGCCGGCCATACTTTTGTCATTGTAGTTAGCTAACATTTCAGTTGACGACATGCTAGCGGATTGGTTTTGTCGACTGAGTAAAGTCAGATGCATGGTGGTAAATAAAGCTAATACCACTAAGCTTCAGTTTGATACTTGCCTTCTGCCTTCGTCCTTCCTCCACCCTCGACATTAGCTGCTGTTTGCTCCAAGTTTCTGTGACCAAACGGGAACAGCTGCGTGGTGGTTGTTGACATTGTTAAGCGTAACGTCAAAGATGGATGTTCAGTGTCCCAACAGCCAATGGCATGTCTTCTTCTTCTTTTTCTTCTTCTCCAACTGTTACTGTCGACCAATCCAAACGGGACCCGCGCTTTTCAAAGCACGCACTCCAATGACATGTCGCGTTCACGTTTTTGTCTTTTGTGTTTGTGCAGGGAGACTTTGCAGCAGTAAAATGTTAAAAAAATTAACTGTTAAAATGTAAGTTTTCTTGAATTTTACAGTTTATTCCATTAAATAACAGACAGGTATTTGTAAAATTATGATATCTGTATTTCTAATGTTTTTTTGTAAAAGAACATAAATATCATGTTTTCACACGTACTTTCACAGTTACAGTGATTTCGTGTTATTTTACATTTGATATGTAAAATCGCAGTCTTTTTCGTTGATTGTCCATATTGTTTCTGTATTTTTAAAATACAGAAATAGTCTGTAACAAATAAACAGTAAAGTTCTGTTATATTATATTATTTTTTTACAGTGTAGTTATTACTTGTCAAACTAAAATATTTCAATTGCATTATGTTACTTTAACAAAAAAGGCAAAGAGTCAGAGTTCAGTACCAACTTGTTCTTATTAAACTTAATAGTACATACATTTGACAAGCGCATTTTGATTGTTTAGTATGGCAATTGTATTGACTGGACATTGCAAACCACAGGATTCAAACACAAATGCGCACTATGCAAAAAACTGTTTTAGAATGAGATTTAAAACAAAATCATTTTTCTGCATCAACTGCAATAAATTCACAATACATATTGATGATGCATCGTCCTAACATTGGTATATCAACTTTCACCGCTTGCAGTGGACCAAGGATGAATGCTGTGCCAAGTCAGAAGAAAAACTGGTTCATCATTTGAAGCACGCTCTTTAAGAACATCCACAGTTCAGTGGCTTCAGGTATGGCGACTTCATCCATGCGCTATTGGAAACACAGATAGGTAAACGTAGGAAAATAAAGACTTATTAACCAAGCCATGTTGAGAAAAGAATAAATCAATATCAAAATATATTGTGATATTAGTAGATGATACTAAGAGAGAACACTGACATCATGACTTCATGCATCTAGTGATTTATTTAGTTAACCTAGGCTTTTAACAGTGGATTTCCTTGATCTTTAAATATAATTCAACTAAAAAATAAATTCAAAACAAACAAATTACCAATAAATAATACCAAGTTACATTTTAATTGTAATAAAATGACAAACAAATAACTGATATTTTCTATCGATAACTGAAACACTTCAATTATTTTGGGAAATTAACCTCAAAATGTAGGGTAAAGAAAAAAGAAGAGAAATGAAACAGCACTTAACACTATAAACAATTTGATTGTGTATTCTGTGACCTATGAAACAAAATGTTTAGAATTAGAAGGAGAACTCAGTGGATAGCAGTATTAGTATTAGCTCCGAGAATGAAGAGTTGAATCAGATATTCTACGTCTTTATGCAGAAGAACTTCATCTGCCTCCGTCACAACAAATAGGTAAATTCAAGTGCAATAGCAGCCATAGTGGCTAAAGTTACTTAGCTAACACCAACGATTGAAGTCTACTAAAGGCCTAGGTCTGCTTTAGGCCTAGGCTGTAGGGGGACGATGCACTGAGGACATGTCCTCTCCTCTCTCTTCTCTGACTCCTGTCCTCTGATATCTTATTCAGTTCAATTCAATTCAATTTTATTTATAAAGCACATTTCATGCACAAGACAGACTCAATGTGCTTTACAAGAGGTATACATAGTTACAATACAAACATTTTCACCACATACACACTTAAACTCACACAACCACACATGCACACACGCACACACACAGCTCAGCAGAATGCTGTTGAAAAAAAGATAGGTTTTTAATCTGTTTTAAAGATGGCTACTGATGTGGCATGTCCAACTGTGTCAGGCAAGGTGTTCCATTTTTGTGGGGCATATACACTAAAAGCTTCCTCCCCTTCTTTGGATCTGGTGCGAGGGATGAGTAAATTGCCACTGCCTGTTGACCGAAGGGTTCTTGCTGGGGTATAAGTGATGAGCATATCTGTGATGTACCGAGGTGCAAGACCATGTAGTACTTTTTTAGACCAGGAGCAGTATTTTGAAATCGATTCTTGTTCTAACAGGTAACCAGTGCAAAGATTTAAGAACAAGTGTGATGTGTTGATATGTTTTGGTACCGGTCAGAATACGTGCAGCTGCACTTTGAATTAGTTGTAACCTCCTAATACTTGAATTTGGAAGTCCAGTGAATAAACCATTACAGTAATCTAATCTACTTGTTATAAATGCGTGGATTAATTTTTCCGATTCTGATTTTGACAGGAAGCACCTCAATTTGGAGATATTTTTGAGATGATAAAAAGATGATCTTGTAATGTGATTGATATGACTTCTGAAATTTAGATTGCTGTCGATAATTACGCCCAGATTCCTTGCTTCAGTTTTGCTATGAAGAGAGAGAGAGTTGAGATGTTCTGCGATTTCAGTGTCTGAGCCTGTGCACCAAAGATGATTATTTCTGTTTTGTCTTTGTTTAGTTGTAAAAAGTTTTCTGACATCCATTGATTAATATCTTTGATACACTGAGTGAGGGATATTACCGGTGATAGGTCATCTGGGTGAAATGTAAAGTTGTGAATCATCTGCATAATTATGGTAACTAAGATTATGTTTGCGTATGACATGAGAGAGTGGGAGCATGTAGAGATTGAATAGCAGTGGTCCAAGAATTGACCCTTGAGGTACCCCACATGTAATGTTCATTTTGTTTGAATTGAATTCACAAATGGAGACATAAAACTGTCGATCATAAAGGTAGGTTCTGAACCAATTTAGAACTGGGCCGGACAAGCCAACCCACCTTTCAAGCCTTTCCAATAAATTTTTGTGGTCAACGGTGTCAAACGCTTAGCTAAGATCAAGTAGAACAAGATTTGAGATTTTTTTTGGAGTCTGTGTTTATACGTAGATCATTTCAAATTTTAATAAGTGCCGTTTCTGTGCTATGGTGGGGACGAAAACCAGACTGATAAGTGTCTAAATGGTTATTTGATGCCAGATAATTCTTGAGCTGAATGTAAACTGTTTTTTCAAGTATTTTGCTTAGGAATGGTAAGTTGGAGATGGGCCTATAATTTGCAATGACACTTTGATCCAGATTGTTCTTCTTCAGAAGTGGTTTGATGACAGCTGTTTTTAGTGACGTGGGAAATATACCTGACTGAAGAGACCAGTTAATGATATGTAGAACCTCTGGTGCTAGGGAGTTAAAGACGGTTTTGAAAAATGGAGTTGGGAGAGGATCCAGGCAGCAGGTCGAGGACCTGAGCTGACCAACAATATTGTCAAGTTCTGTCAGATCTAGACAGTTGAAGTGAGACATGGCACAGGTGGAGTTCCTGGAGAAAGGAATGGTGAGTTCAGTGCTAGATTTAAGGGCACCAATGTTTTGTCTAATAGAAATGATTTTGTTATTAAAGAAAGAAGCAAATTGATCACATTTTTCTGAGGACATCATTTCAGAGGGAATGGTGGATGGTGGGTTAACAAGTCTATCAACAGTGGAGAAAAGCACTTTACTATTATTTATATTTTCATTGATAATTTTAGAAAAGAATGATTGTCTAGCCTGTTTGATTGCTTTGTTATAGTCATTCAGTTTATTCTTATAAATGTCATTGTGAACCTGAAGTCTTGTTTTTCTCCACTGTCGCTCTGCCTGACGACACTTTCTCTTTGAGCATCTGATGTCCACTCCTTTTCTCCAGGGAGCCTTTTGTTTTTTTACATATTTAGTTTTGAATGGTGCAATTTTGTCAAAGACACTTTGTATTTTTGAGTTGAAGTTGTCCACAAGGTCCCCAGTTGAAGATATTGTGGATAGCGACATCTCTTTTACATTCTTCTGAAAGCTTTGATAGTATTGTCATTAATTATGCGTCTTTTGAGTAATTGAGAGCTGTTACGTTATACAGGGAAAGCAGAAACATCAAAATAATTGCAACAGTGATCAGAAAAAGCTACATCCACAACAAGAGGCATTGTAATGTTAAGTCCTTTTGAGATGACAAGGTCAAAAGATCCTCTATGTCTCTGGTCTGGAGTGCTGAATATCTGACCTGTGGAGTTCTAAGCTACATCTGCTGCTGTGGCCTCATCAACCAGCCCAGTCTCCATGGTCTGGAGTGCTGTGTATCAGACCTGTGGAGCTCCATAAACTACATCTGCCCCAGTCTTCATGGCCTCCTCCAGCGGTCCACTCCTACCAGATGAACAATTCACCAACCTGCCCATGGTTCCCGTTATACTCACAAACTGTCACATAAGATCATCAGCTATGTGTTATATTATTAGATCCTACATTTTTCCTTCAGCTTGATGTATGTATCTATGACAGACGTTTGTTTATCTTGTTTCTCCTGTTCTTCTTTTTTCTCCCTCTCCTCTGTCTCTACCCAGGTGACCTTCGGCAGATGGGTCCCTCCATATGAGCTGGGTTCTACTCAAGGTTTCTTCCTGTTAAAAGGGAGTTTTTCCTTGCCATCGTCGCCCTCAGGCTTGCTCTGGAGGTTGCGGGCCAGTTTTTGTAAAGCATCTTCAGACAATTGTTATTTGCGCTATATAAATAAAACTGAATTGAATTGAATTGAAGGACCCAACTTCACTTCCGATATTGCTTCAACACAAAGGACAGGGAAGTGGTGCGATGCTGCCTCCACAGATGGCAAAAATAAATAAAAGTAAAACACTCAAGGCTCATATTCGCCAATCCTGAACCCCAACGGCCAAACTCCAGGTCTAAAAATCCCAACAAGAGGCCGACTGGACAAGTAATGTACACTCTACGTTACACAAGCACACACACACGTGCACTCACATTCTTGAATGGCCATCTTTGCGAGGACACTCATTGGCATAATGCATTCCTTAGCCCCTTACCCTAACCCTAACCATCTCAACTAAATGCCTTACCCTAACCCTAAAACTGTGTTTTAACCTTCAAAACAGCCAAAAACCTGAGGACCGCCCAAAATGTCCTCACTTTTCACAAATGTCCTCAATCTGTTACTTAAACTTAAACTGGTTCTCAGAAATATTGCAGTACAAGAACACACACACACGCATATATAAACAAAATAGCCTGTTGTCTGACACCTATCACTAAATGAGCATATATTAATTTGATGAATTTACTTACTCAATATGTGGCCTCTTCCCAAACAGCACATTCTTCAACCTTTGCGGGGGAAACAACCAACATTCTACGTCATTTTCATTCAACGCGTAAGAAATTCGTACATTCAACATTCTATATAATCAACATAACTTTAGTTGATTAAATCATGTTCACTAAAGGGATGTAAATGAATTGTGTTGCATCTATTAACTTTATTTTTGTTGCTTCAAAGACCTGGTGTTTCTCGTTTTTTCAGTGTAGGAGATTTTAAGAATCTCTCAGCCATTCTCCATGACAGACAACCACACAGGGCATACTACCATTCAGGAAGGGCTCAGCCAGGAGGTACTTTTGATAACAGAGTGTACATTGATGCTATTGGTGTACCAAGAGGTGTTCCTGTTAAGTTTAAGGCATGTTATCAATTGATAGCTGGTTTTAAGTCATTCTTTTCTGGTGGTCTACAATAAACAAAGAAGTTGATTGGATTAATTACTTGTATTATAACCAACAGAGATTAATAAATCACAACACAAGATGGTATGAGAGGCATAGCTGAACAATTTGCTCCAACTTCTCTTATGGCATAACAAAATAGAGTGGTTTTGGACATGTTTATTACTGAAAGAGGAGATGTATGTCAAATGTTTGGAGTGTTTTGTTGTAATTTCATTCCTAATAACACTTTTCCAGATGGAAGCATCACCAGAGTCTTGGAGGGGCTGATGGCTCTTTCTGAAGAATTGGCTGAGAACACAGAAATAGATGATTCGTTTAAGAATCTCAAAGAGTCATAGTTTGGTAGGTGGAGTGGGGTCATATCTTCTCTTGTAGTTTCTGTTGCAGTGGCCCCAGCTCTAATGGCATTCAGTGAATGATGCTGTGTCCCTTGCATCAGAGGACTCGTACTGTCATGGTTTATGTCTGTCTTTTATTTTGTGAATCATGCTTTGTGTTTCCTGTTTTATTTTGCCAAGTTTCCTAGTTTCCTGTCTGTCATGTCTCCTTGTGGTTATCTGTCTGTGTCATGTTGTGTTTCCTGTTTTATTTTGTTAAGTTCTGGATATCCTGTCATGTGCTTTCTTGTGTGTCCCTTGATTGCTTATCGGTCTCACCTGTGTTGATTATCCTCATGCGTCTCACCTGTGTCTTGTCAGCCCTGAGCCCTCTTGTGTGTATATATAGCCCTTCTTTTCCCTTTGTTCCTTGTTGTGTCGTTTTAATGTCTTCACGCCATGTCTCCATGTCTCCATGTCATGTTAATGATTTCTTTTGATTTTTGGATTTTCCTGCCATGCTTGCAGTGCCTTTTGTTTGTTATTAAATACTTTTTGTTTGATTTCCGTGCCTCATCAATAGTCCTATATCTGGGTCCTCATTTCACCACCTTCTCCTACCTGACACATACAGTGCTGGACTGAGATCATCATAACCCAAACCATGTACCAGCAGATAGAGATGAATGACTATGACAATGCAGAGGAAAAGCTTAAGGAGCAAGTGAACTTCTCATAATCCACATATGCAATATACCCTAGTGAGGATGAAGCGGTATGGAAGATGAGATGTTTCAGGTGCCACAACAGGAGATGGATGTGTCAGTTGGTGCTTTGTCATTCTGCATTTATTTTTTCAAATTCTACACTGCTTTACTTTTGAGCTTAATTACAGTCTCTGAACTCCCTTGATGTATGTACTCTTATGTATATGTATATATGCACTGTTTTGAAATTTGCTAGAAAGAAGTTTTATAGCCACGTGTTTGTGGTTGTAATGTTATGTAGATAATTTTTAAATATATCTATACTATTTCAAATGTGAAATTATTAAAAGTGTTTTTTCAAAAATCCACTATAGAACTCAAATATTGTTTTTTCAAAATCTTGATGCAAATATTTGTTTTTGGAAAATATTGAATTGTTTTAATAGAATAGTAAAAATATTTGCTTAATTTGATTAATGTTAACTAATACATTCATAATAAATATTACTTAATTACATATATAGAATACAACAAAGAAAAGCAACATTTACTTGGGTTTTGTAATTAGATGCAATGGTAATATGGAAGTTACAATCTATAGGTGAGTATTGTCAGTGCAATTTACTTTCTACTTATTTTTCATACAAAATAAGTGGTTCTAGTAAGTAAATATTACTTACAAATAGCCTGAGTAAAGATTACAAGCACTTTATGTGTGGGAAAACTTGCCTAGCTTTTTTTTTTAAGTAAATCTCACTCCAAATTTTTTTCATTGTAGGTATGATGTTCTTTTTCTGAAATGCAGTGTTACTTTTATGCCGGATGTAATGGGACATACACCTTCCAAAAGGCTCAACTTTTGTCTCGTCAGTCTACAGAGTATTTTGCCAAAAGTCTTCGGATCATCACGATGTGAGACAAGCCTTCATGTTCTTTTGCTCAGCAGTGGTTTTCATCTTGAAACTTAAAGAGGCCATTTTTGCTATTTCTTATTTTGGAGTCATGAACATTGACCTTAACTGAGGCAAGTGAGGCCTACAGTTGTTGTTTTGGGGTCTTCGATGACCTCTTGGATGAGTCGATGTACCCTTTTGGAAATTTTGATCGCCCGGCCACTCCTTGGAAGGTTCACCACTGTGCCATGTTTTCACTATTTGTGGATAACGGCTCTCATTTTGGTTCACTGTCCCAAAGCTTTGGAAATGGTTTTATAACCTTTCCAGACTTTAACTTTATTGTCTTTTTTTTTTTCATTTGTTCCTGAATTTCTTTGGATCTTGGTATGATGATTGATTTGATTTGTCCTATTTAAGTGATTCCTTGAGTGAGAACAAGGTGTGGCTAAAGACACTGAACTTATAACACAGTTATGTTTTAACTGTAGTTAATTTAAAACTACATTTCATGTTTATTTGTGTTATCTTTGTCTTATATTTCAATTTGTTTGATGATCTGAAACATTTAGGTGTGACAAACTGTAAAAACTAAGAAATCAGGAAGGAGGCTAACAATTTTTCACACCATTGTATTTGTATTTTTGTTGTTGAAAGACATTACAACCAATGATATTATCACTTGATGATAATGATGATGGATATTATAAAGCCCTTATCCTAAAACATTGAAATGTGAACACAAATTATGTTTTCATTTTTTTGTCACTTTTGTTATTTGTGAATCCCAGCCACAACTGACTGCAGTTTCAGTTAGGACTGGCTGATCCAGATGCACCACATGCAGATGATGACCAGGGCATAGCAGGAGATTAGCAGCAAGTAGATGCGGAAGAGGAGGACGTCAAGGATATATCCTACATGGCACCACAGGTCCTGCAGCTTGCTCTCCTTCTGCAGGGAGGTGAGATGAGAATGAAGTTCTCCTAGGTATTGACAGATCTGTCGCAGTTCCGGTGGAGTATCTACAACTGGCAGGAGAATGGAAATTCATGTTAATCTAAAATAAAACAAGCTGTACTACACAAATTTTTAAAGCTTAAAAAGATTTATGGAATGTAGTCAACACTACTGTGAATTATGCAAATCCATACCTGCACCTGAGTTTCATATTGTTTGGTCTCCAAAAATGTATAATTTATAAACTTGTAATTATAAATGATTTTATAATGCAAGTTGTATTGATTTCCTAATCAGTAGTTTACACATTACTTCAGTCTATAAATGTCAATGCTGCAGCAAGATTCAATAAACTGATGTTCTGGAGTAAAGACAAAAAAGTGGCTTGAATTTATTTTCAAACAGTGTAAGACTACTGACATAGTAAAACTTTTGGACATACCTTTCAATTCACTGTTTTTTCAATATATGGTAGATATAGGTGAGACACATTTTCTAGGCTGACATAAAGTACATATAAAAAATATATTTTGGAAATGTAAAATTGCCTTAAATATTTTCAAGGCCACAGACCAGGCCACTGCACTTTGCTAAAGAAACAGCATAGCAGAGTTTTATTACCCCTGTTGATGGGTGTAGGCTGCTCAGGTTCCTGGCAAGCTGGTTGGATTATCCATGGGCCTGAGCTGCCACATGAGCTTTCAGGTTTATTATTTTGTGATACAGAGGGGGGGCAGACATCATCATCATCCTGCCAGCGGTAACAGGTGAGGTTGGCTATATGTTTAAGGACAACCACCCTAACCCATTTTGGAACCTCCTGATACTTCATGGAGCTGTGGTGGAGGACATTAGTAATGATGACTGTCTCCAGCAGACTGATGACCATGAGTGCCAGACACACAGAAAAATAGATACCTACAGGAACCAAAGTACACACATTATAGAGGTCATATTTAAAGAGAAGTTGAGATAGTCATGATGTCATAGTTTCTTTTCCAAGGTACTGAGATTTTTTTCTGTTGTTTGACCCTAGTTTTGAAGCCCACATTGCAGTTTATTAATATGCGGAGTTTGTCACCACCCCTGACCTATGATGGGAGTGCCGTTTGCTGTGCTAGGCAGCAGGTCATTCATGATGAGCAGGAAGACGGTGTAGCCCAGGATGAGGGTCATTTTGAAAGATGCACGGTCAACACTATGGGGAGGCAGGTAGAAGGACAGGATGTCAATGAGCATGAGGAAGGAGCTGGGGATCAGCAGGTTCACCACATAGAGCACCGGACGCCGCTTTATGACCACCTAGAGAACATAAATTTATCGTTTTTATGTGTTAATTTCTGTTCTTCATTTTAGATTTTTTGATTTTTCCACTGACTTTTCTTTCTTTTTTTTTTTTTCAGTCTCTCTTAACTGCTGTTTTAGCTAAATCTGACCCAGAAAGTGATGATGTCCCACTCATCGATCCCAAACTGAAGGATGGAAGTCTCTCCCAGTATGTCCACCAGCTCCCACTCTCCACTGGTTTCCAGGTAACGTTTTGAATTTCCAGATATCTCCTCAAAGGCCAGGGCTGGACTGACCCTTACATCCCGTACTGTGAAGAAAAGATAGATCAGCTGACCTACAATAATAAGTTAGTTAGATGCAACTCTGATCATTTACCTGATGATTTTGATTTTCTTCTCATTTTGTATTAATTTTTTTCATGTTTGTGTGATTGTGTAAATGTAACGAAGCTCTATCTTACTGGTGTGCATGTAGGAGCCAAATGTAAATGTGCAATTCTGCACGTCAAAAGGAAAACTGAAGATCTCCAGGTTGCAGGCGGAGACAAGCCGCAACATCCTGTCCCAGCGGATGTGACCTGTGTGGTTGACGTAGACATAAGGGCATGCTTGGGAAACATCATCATCCACACTAGGAGGGTTGGAGATAAAAGAAACAGGAAGTTACATATGTTTTGTGTTCTTTATGGATATATTTCAACAATGAATAATACGCCACCAAATACAAGAATTATTATTATTATATGGTATCAAAAACCCCTTTAAGAATGCGTGAAGGGATTTTCTTTACCATCACCGAAATCATGGCAATGAAAGAGGGCCAGTCCTGCCTGCACTCCAGACCCGAAAGCGGTCGAGGAGCCGGAGGAGTTGGAGGAAAATTGTTGCAAATTCAACAATACCAAATCTATAAATACATTAAAGGATCATCTGACCAACATCACAAATATTTTACTGCAAATAAACTGAAACAGACTGAAGGATGAGCATGCAAATGTTAAATTATTAACTTTAAAATATCAAATGATGTTGAGATTATTTTCCCACGCACACTTTCGATCTGAAATTTCTCACTTTCCAAAGATGGCTAGAGATGGCTTTGGTGCGTTTTGTCTCCCGCTCCAACATGGGTTTTAAATCACGGCATAAATCCATCAGTATGTTTTTGGGAATGCGGTATTAGAACGCTCTTTGAAAACACGCTCCAGCGCGTGGTTCTCAATATCCTTCAATAGTGCAAGATAAGCAATGATACTCGTACTTCAACTTTTCTTTTCAGGTTGTCCATCATAACTGTCTTTTATAGCTTGTCACAGCAATTATTCAAAATGTCTGCTGCGCAACATGTGGTTAAGTGTGAAGTTTGAGATTGCTGAACGCTGCGATCCTCATAATGGGTTCTATGTGTAGTGCTGAAATAATTTACTGTAAATTTACTGACATCATTCTATAGCGGATAGGTTGGTGATGTCTGAAAACACTAACCCAATCTAAATCACAGCAAGCAACTGTGCAGCAACAGATCAGATTTTATAAACTAATCAGATTTCCCTGCAGTCTTATATAGCCTAAATTTATGTGTATAAGATTATCATCCATAAAAATAATTCACAGTTGAACTTACAACTCATAAATAATGATATCTGGAGACCAGAGTTGCTTCACAGGAAGAGAGATCCTGGTGATTCCATCACACTCAACAGGGTCCCAAACCAGGAACTCATTATGCCAGTACTGCCGGGAATTAATCAGAAATAATCCTTTCTAAGACTTGGAACATACAACATCTGCTTTTCGGTTCATACTGTCTGCATAGCATGTCTGGATCAGTTTACAGTGTAGGATGTCAGTTTACAGTGTATGATGTATTTTCATGCCATTTACTTACCAGTCTCAGCCACAAGAAAGTAGTAACTATCTGAGTTTTCTCATTCTGAAGTACAGCAAACAAATACCATGTAATGTTGATTATTACCATTCAAAACAACATTAATAATAACAATGCATTGGTTTTATATGGTGAGTTTCCATTTTATATGCTCAAAGTGCTTACAATTGTATGCATTATTCATTTGCTCACACAGTCACACCCTGGTGGTGGTAAACCAAGTCCAAATGCAACATTGTTTAAAAATGCAATGTTCTTGTTATGCTTCTTCAATTACGAAATAAGAAACTCACCACCCCAAGGACAGCATACAGAGTGAAGGAGATGTTGGCTATGGTGGGGTTGCTGAGGTTTACAGCTGGTCTGAAGGACTGTAAGTCAAACACTTCCTGCATGGATTTATAGGTTGGACCGCTGTGGCCTTCTTTACAAGACAGTTTACTGTAACATACAGACACTGACCAGAGAGGGACAATATAATAAATACCCCTCTTACTGATGATTTAGTAACATAAATGCTGTTGAGAAATTTAGGGATATAAGGCTGCTAAACTATGTAAAGCAAATGCTAAACTTGGTGTCTAGGCTTGCTTATGAATGGTTCATAAGCAAGGTTTGATTTGTGAAAGATAATGTGTTTTTACTAGACTGGAAGATACATAGCCAGATACATCAACATACTTGTATAACAAGGCATTGTTATTAAAAAACATGCTTTGGTCTAGAAACAAAGAATGCAAGAGTACATAATAGTAGTTTGTCATTACCTGAAAATAAGAGCAGGCCTGTGAAAATTCTCTGCAGACCCATGCTGGACATTTCTGAAGGGCTAAGTATTTTCTGCAAGCACCTATTTATGAATTTGTTGAGAAAAAGCTCCTCCCAGTACAATCATACGTTTACACACACACGCACACGTGTTTATATAGCTGTCTTTGTGAGTACATTTATTGACATATGATCTAAGTGCTCAACCCGAATCATTAGCCTAATCCTAACCATAAACTAATTGTAACCTTTACCCTAAAACCAGGTCTTGAGCCTCAAACAGCTCACAAGAGCACACATATATTCATTTGTATGATTATCTTTGTGAGGACACAGACACTCACACACGCATGCACAC
The DNA here is from genome assembly GCF_022458985.1 of Mugil cephalus. Taxonomy (NCBI): domain Eukaryota; kingdom Metazoa; phylum Chordata; class Actinopteri; order Mugiliformes; family Mugilidae; genus Mugil; species Mugil cephalus. The sequence goes on along the minus strand of NC_061775.1, from coordinate 47,868 downwards.
ACACACATATACAAGTATACACACACACACACACATACACACACATTTCCGACAGGGAAATTTAGATGCCTTCCCCAAAGTTGATAGAGACCAACAAGACGGCGAGTGGTAGTAAAGTTGGCTCGGTACAACGTTACTGCACCGCCGCAGGTTGCTGTATCCCGGTGTTTAATGTGTTTTACAATTAATTTCAGGCCATCCTCATAAATAGACATAAATGGATTATAAATATAAAATTGACATTTGGATTGTGTTATGTGTAGATGAATCACAATAGCACACAGGACAGCACAGCTTGTTGTTTCACACCTCAAATAACCATTCATCCATTTTATTTTTTAACACCTTTTCCTGTGGAAGGTAACATCTGTTTCATTCACCACTTACGTGCTGTTGAACCATTGTTGGCTTTACATTGTTGAAATTCAAGAAGTTTTTTAATTTATATTTATATTAAAATTAAATATATATATATATTTTTTTTTTTTTTTTTTTATTTAAACTGTGTCCTTGTGGGGAATGTGAGGTCTCTAGCAAATAAGATGGACAAACTTTGTGCACTTGTTAGGACCCAGAGGGAATATTTTGTGTTTTATGGAGACCTGGCTGCATACGGACTTCCTGACTACAGTGTGTCTATAGAGCTCTGGGAACTGGCGTCACTGTGCCCCGTTATTCACAACACCACTATGTTGGCAGAAAAGCGCACTCTTCTAATCGTTATTCGGTTGTCAACTGGGAGCAACTAACTAATTTAAATGGGGCAGTCACGCCTCAGGATGGCAGAATGGTTGGGGATAAGCAAAGTGGAAACTGTTTTATAGGATTTCCAAAAATCCTGCAAGACAGCAGATGTGGATTAATGAATTACTAATAAAATGATGAAACGGAGTGGTGAGATCCCTCAAGAAACATGTTTCTCTTGTGTAGCATTCACTTTATATCAGGGACATTTTCCAGCATAATGTTTTGTTTATTTAGTATATTTTTAACATGATGTCTGTCGAAGGAAGATATTTTCCTCTCCTTCATCCCAGGATCTTTATACCGTTTGGAAAGGGTAGTTCTCCTACGCACAAATCACGCGACAATTTCTCATGTTTTCGATATTTATTTGGTACACAGAGAATAGGTATTGATTTCAGCGCTAAGGCTTCGGTCAGTTCACCTTAGGAGTAAAAAGAACCAAAAGCCCCACTTCAGGGACGTACAGTAACCTTATTCTACCTAGATCCTGGGGAACGATGGGGAGGAGTACTGCCTTTCATGTGTCAGTGAGTTTCTATGTGTAGCCAATTAGCTTTATTTGGTTTCCAGCATGTGGGAATATCAGGGTGTGATGTGTCCTAATCTGTGAGTAAGCTGTAGCAAAGCGGAAGACAACTCCTTATATGGTGAGATAATAGAAGTAACACTCTTCCTGATTCTTTCAAAGGTTATACACAGGCTGAAGGCCTTATTAACATATATACAAAGGGGTGTTTCTCATTTAGCACTAAAACTGCTCACAATGAGAAAGAAATTCGGGATTAAACAATTACTTGTTATTGTGATTACGTTACAATGTACACTGAACAAAAATATAAATGAGACACTATTGTTTTTGCTCCCATTTTTCATGAGCTGAACTCAAAGATCTAAAACATTTAAAATAGACACAAAAGACCTATTTTCCATTTTAATTTTTATTTGAACATTAAAGTAGACTTTTTGTTTCAGTGAAAAAGTTTCATTTTGAGAAACAACAATTTCCAGCTATGACAGCCTTGGGGTGGGGGGCTGCATGTGGCTCTTTTATTTGTTTACTTATCATCATCATCATTATTATTGTTATTATTATTATTATTATTATTATTATTATTATTATTATTGTTATTATTACGGGCTTAGCTGTCAGAGACAAAGTATACCTCCGGGCTGAACAAAACTGATATTGCCAATTTGGGTCGACCCTGTCACCCTATAGCACATGGTAAACAGGCCCATTGTATTATCTATCAGCCCTTTCATACCTTTGATACTACAAATCCCACACTGCATTGCAACAGTTGCCTCAGCAACCGTTCAACATAGAGTAGTATAGCAACTTTTGAAGCTCCATTAGTACATATGGTTAACCAATAAAAGCTCAAACCATGAGCCTTGGAGCACTAGATAGGCTACATACTTCAATATGTCAAGAGATTCTTAGACAAAGACATAGCAACGCTGTACCAGTTTGCAGACTACAGGCTAATTGGTTAGCCTACTCTTCCACCGTAGTACACACGGCAAACAGAAAACTAAACTAAAATATGGATGACAACGTTAAAGGAGGATGTCCTTAATTTCCTCCTTTTCCCCTCAGGATCTTTAGACCTATGTTGAAGGGTATTTATCAACAATGAGTTGTACTACAAGAATCTGAGTTGATCTATTCCAATACACAGAGAGTAATTGCACTCATCAGTGCTGGGACTTCTGCCAAACCACCTTAAGGGTTGTAAGGGGAAGCCTAGATTATACTATTTCCATACCTTTAATACTGTCTTGACCTCACCCATGCAAGAGGGAGTGCTTCCTTAAAAGTGGATCTGAGTGGATCTCACACACACATACACACACACACACACACACACACACACACACACACACACACACACACACATTGAATGAAACTTTAAATATATGGAATGAACCCTGAATATATTGAATGAAACTTTGAATATATTGAATTCATTCACTATATTCAAAATTTCATTCAATATATTCAGGGTTCATTCCATATATTCAAAGTTTCATTCAATATATTCAGGTGTTCATTCAGTATATTCAAAGATTAATTTCCTGAACGGCATGCCATAATTCATGAACCCCTGAATATATTGAATGACACTTCCTTGAGGCACAGGTCAAGGAGGAGGAGTGAATATATTGAATGAAACTTTGAATATATTGAATTCATTCACTATATTCAAAATTTCATTCAGTATATTCAGGGTTCATTCCATATATTCAAAGTTTCATTCAATATATTCAGGTGTTCATTCAATATATTCAAAGATTAATTTCTTGAACGGCATGCCATAATTCATGAACCCCTGAATATATTGAATGACACTTCCTTGAGGCACAGGTCAAGGAGGAGGAGTGGCAGCAATCTTCCACTCTGATTTATGTATTAATCTTAGACCTAAGCAAAGCTTTAATTCGTTTGAAAGCCTTACTCTTAGTTTTGCTCATCGAGACTGGAAAACACAAAAACCAATCCTCTTTGTTGTGGTGTATCACCCACCTTCTCCTTACTCAGATTTTTTACCTGAAATCTCTGAGTTTCATGAGTCATTTAGTGCTTAGAACAGATACAGTCATTATAGTAGGTGACTTTAACATCCATGTTGATGTTGGCAGTGACAGTCTTAGCTCTTCATTTGTGTCATTACTAGACTCAATTGGCTTTTCTCAGAATGTAAATGGTTCAACTCACTGTTTCAATCACACCCTAGACCTTGTACTAACCTATGGCATAGAAACTGAAGGTCTAACAGTATATTCTCATAACCCTCTGTTGTCCAATCATTTCCTTGTAACATTTGAATTTACTATAAGAGATTACACAGAAATTGGAAAGACATTTCATTATGGTAGACACTTATCTAATGATGCAGAATACTGAAGGAAATAATTCCTTCAGTATTTGCCTCAGCGCCTTATGTCAGTGATGTGGATGTCAGCAACCACCATCTAACTCCATCACAAATAGATTATTTTGTTGACAGCACGACAGTATCACTTAGTACAACTCTAAATCTAGTTGCTCCTCTGAAAAAGAATGCTATGCCGTGCTATTATAAAATTGTTGGCATTAGAGATCAAATTCATAGCACCCTTCCAGCTGTCAAAGATGTAAGTACAGTGGCATTAGAAACCTCTGTAGGATGTTGTATATTGATGTGCTGAAGAAAGAAGTGATCACCGCTGACAAGTCTTATCTTGCATTGAAAAAAGGTTTAATACAAGAAAGAACAATGTCAAAAACTCTTGCCGAATCTGAGAGAGCTTCTGGCCAATTGTCGAATCCCTTCTCTCGTTCAGCCCTTATATATGATACTCATCCTCAAAAACCCCCATTCATAAACAAAGAGAACTGTCCTTTGTCCTTACATCTAGTTAGTTTTACGAGCTGGAATCTGGTAAATTACCTTTTGACCTTTAAACTTTGTACACATTTCGCAAACCCCAAACACAGCAAAGGGGACAGAAGAGAAAAACAAGAAGATAATATACTACAAGGACTTAGTCAATATTTAGATTATTTCTTTCTAATTGATCTTCCTAAGCTCACTTCAGTTATTAAAGCATCTAAACCATCAACTTGTCTTCTAGACCCCATCCCAACTAAGTTGCTCAAGGAGGTTTTTCCATCAATTAATACCTCCATATTAAATCAGATAAACTTATCTTTATTAACAGGATATGTGTCTTTTAAAACTGCTGTAATTAAACGATTACTTAAAAACCCACCTTTTTTTCTTTTTCTTGCATTTGTCTGCATAGTTGGACACCACAGGGTGTCAACATTATATGAGGTTGATGCAGTTATATTCTTGCAGCTGAAAGCTTTATTACTTCAGTGCGTGAATGCGACCATCACCAGCCCTCCCTGGGAACTGTCCTGTTGAGCTTTATTGAGTGTAGTGACCTTGTGTAGTGGTCTTGTCACCCATGGCGCATGGGTGACAAGACCAGAGAACCACCGTAGCCACGGGGCATGCCACATCCTAGCGCACATGGCGAGCGACGACCAACACCCCCAGACCGACCAAGCGAGCACCAGCCAGTGCAGGCCAGAGCACCAGGGTGGTATTCAGGCAGCTCCCCGCACCCTCAGGGCCCAGCCACCAGCGGAAGGGAGGGGGGGCCGGAGGAGGAGCCGGGGCGAGGAGGGCACCGCAGAGGGGAGGGAGAGGAGGGGACAGGGAGCCCGCCAGCCAGAACGCCAAGGCCCACCAGGAGATCCAGGGAGAGTCCAGGGAGAGTTTTTTGGCAAACTGATTTTTTCGGGTAGCAGATATTTTCTCCAATGATATATAATCGGAAAGAAGGTTCAACCACTGGGAAATGTTTAGTGACTGTTTGTTCTTCCAGTTCATTAGGATTGTTTTCTTGGCGATGGTGAGAGCTACAAGAACAGATTGTGATAGATGGTGAGGAAGACTAATTGTTTCTTTCTTTCTTACATTGAATGAACTGATTCAAGTGATTCGGTACAGTAAAAAGAATGATTGTTCTCATCACTAGAAGACTGCCGGAGTGTCTGCTCCAGCCCCTCCCCACTATGTGCGTGAAAGATGAGGGGTGGGGGCACGGGGAGCAGCACAGAAAGCTCCGGCTCAGCAGTTTGCCAGGAGCAAAAATCACAGCGCAAATTTAAACTACGTATATCGATGTATGTGATATGGTCCAATTCCACATCTCATTAAAAGATACATCGATATATTTTTTTATATCGATATATCGCCCAGCTCTACCATGCTGTCCATTGTTTACCTGTGATGTCACCAGAATTACAAATGAAACAGTTCCTGATAATGAATCCGACTCAAATTGTGAGGAAACGGCCGTGACGAAAAAGGGCATATTTTTTCGCAAGGAGTGGCTGCGCAAGAACACCTGGCTGGGGTATTTAAGAGAGACGAATTCAATGAACTGCAAATGCTGCCTCAACTTTGATGGCCTCGGTGTTTCGTTCGATAACTTCTCTATTACTGACCTTTCACAGGAGACCTTTGCAAAAGCCCCGTCACCTTAGTTACTGTTGCTAGCCTGTCAGCTGTGTATGAAGGGCTTTTTCTGTTGATGCTTATTACAGTGTGTTAAACAACTGGCTGACGCCTCACTGCCAAGAAGCGGAGAGAAGCTGCATTGCGGCCCCTGCAGCCCACGGATGCAGAACGTTTTTGTTTTTTTGCGGCCCATTACGTGCGGCCCAAAGGTTAAGAATCACAGGTCTAGCTCTCCTAGCTGACTGCAGTTGGTTTGGTCTCTTTGTTTTTCCCTTTTATCCTTTTCTTTCTTTGGTGTATTATATTCCTGTTACCTGCCCAGTAACAGGATGTCAACAAATGATGTTGAAAGGAAGCTCAAAGAAGGTATTTACAGCATTAAGACAAAGCAAGGCATGTCTGAGATTTGGAGAAACTTCTGAATTGTCTGTGACAAAGATGGAAACGAACTGGACTTTGTTAGTTAGTTTGAAAAAGCCCAAATATCACTGTTGTATGAGCTTATAGATCACCCTAATTTTATGGGTCCCTTACACTGGGATTATGAATATGACAGAATGTCTTGGGGTTTCGGATGCCATGGGCCGGAAGGTTTATCATACGGATCAAATAATCTCTAATCATCCAAAATCAGAAATGGTCAGCATTCATAAAGTTGATGATATTGACTGTCCAGTGAGAGTACAACCTCCACAGCCAGTAGTTCCCTTTTCTCTAATGCAAGGTCAGCAGGCTGATAGTGGAGCTGTGGGTGGAGCGTCTTCTGCAATACCGTATACTTGGGGAGGCAGTAGTACTTGTGGCGGTTCGATTCTGCCCTATCCCTAGTCTGTCTGTTGTGTCTTTGGGCAAGACACTTAACCCACCCTTGCCCCTAGGTGTATGCTCCATGGTGTGTATGATTGCATGTGAGTGATGTTGGTGGAGAAGCCGTAGGTGCACATTGGCAGTCACATTTCCCCAGGGCAGCTGTGAGGTAGTTTACCTCAGTAGTAGCTGCCCCAGGGCAGCTGTGACTACTGAGGTAGTTTACCACCACCAGGGTGTGACTGTGTGAGCGAATGAATAATGCATACAATTGTAAGCTCTTTGAGCAAGTAACAATGGAAAAGCGCAATATAAAACCAATGCATTATTATTACTACTCATGCACTCCCACCATATACTGGACTATTAGATGAAGACGTTAAGATTTCTACAACCTCAGAGGGTCCAGAAGAAAATTAAACCTTGTCTAACATGACCAAGGCACTACTAGGTCAGGTGCTGTCTATTATATTCTTTGCCTGCACCAGAAGTAGATGATGATGGTCTGGATGGTTCATTGTTTGCTCCAGTGATAGAATGCCCAAATGAAGCCAGGGGTATTCAACATGTTTACAGACCATGGAAACTGACTGAACTGCAGACCATTATTGATGAACTTCCAGAAACTAAGAATAATGGAATGATCTTTGCAAATGCTCCAGAGAAGTTGGTGATGCAATTGAGGCCTATTTCAGTGGAATTAGAACATGTATGTGTGACAAAAATGGATCTTGCCTGGGGAGAAGTGAAACCTGCTACTTGGGATTCTGCTGCTTCATGGGATCGGAAATGCTTCTCCCTATCAAACTCAGCTGAAAGTGTTGTGCCAAACATTAGAAGCAAGATTCAAACCAGTTATAAACATGACAGCTGTAAATGCATGTGTACAAAAGCCAGGAGAGACAACTGATGAATATTTATCCAGGAAGATACAGATTTTTAATGCACATAGTCAGTGCTTAATTTGTAAATCATAGGGTGCCTGAACGCAAAGTATATGACAGCCTAGGGATGACAAGACGGGCACAGGTCCCAGAACACATACAGAAAACGTACTGAAAACAACATGAAATGCCAACTTGCCACACTGTGGGACTTACAAGCCTCAATTTCAAATAATATCCATCGTATAAATGTTATGACGATAATTCACAATTATTCCGCACAGCACAGGCAAATGCCCACATCACCATAGGTGGGACTTACAGTATACAGTCAGCAATTCATTTCTCAACAGGTCTAACGTGTAAAAGCGCTTTTAACAAATCACACATGGCACGGCGGCCTATTAATAGACAGTATGCTCACCATATTTAGTTGTCCAAAACACCCCACATCGCTATCATGTCCGGATTCCGGTACCCGCCTCTTGCCCGGCTGTTGTACCGGGCTAGCTGATGCAAGGGTACCCGCCTGTTGCTCCGGCTGTTGGTGGTCCACTTGTTTGACTGCTAGCGCTGTAGCTGGCTCCTGCTCCAGCTGGTGGTGAATCTGACCAGTTACTGCGATGGTGCCAGCCTCCTGCCTTGGCTTGTCTAGCTGTCGGTGAACCCAGCTAGCTGTTGCAGTGCTAGCCTCTTGCTTCAGTTGGTTTTGACAACATGACCACTGCAGCTGCCCTCATCGCCGTTTGTGGAGGCTTTTCTATCATGCAACTCTTCCTTCTGTTTGACATGTTGAAATGGTGACTGCTTTTTCCTCTTTGCTTGCTCCTTAGATGCAGTGTCTCTGAACGGAGGGCCACCTCCTAGCGCCCTTCCATTTCAGATGGAGACCAAATTAGACTAAATTACATTTCAGTTCTCAACTAAATCATTTTCATTCAACGTGTAATAAATTCGTACTGAATGGAAGTGGCCCTCATTTGGGAAGAGGCCACATTTTGAGTAAGTAAATTAATCAAATTAATATATGTTAGTATTCATTTAGTGATAGGTGTCAGACAACAGGCTGTTTTGTTTGTATGTGTGCTTAAGTGAAACGTAGAGTGTACGTTAGTCATTCAGTGGGCCTCTTTTTGGGATTTTTACAACCTGGGGCCGGATTGGGATTCAGGATCGGCGAATATAAGTTGAAGTGCTTTACTTTTATTTATTTTTGCCATCTATGTGTGTGTATGTGTGTTTAAGTGTAGGCAGCATCACACCACTTCCCTGTCCTTTGTGTTGAGGCACTATCAGAGGTGAAGTTGGGAGATTCAGACTTCATTCAATAACATTAGCTACGAAACTTTAGCCACTGTGGCCGCTATTGCACTTGAATTTACCTATTTTTTGTGATGGAGGTAGATGAAGTTCTTCTGCATTAAGACAAAGCATATCTAATGAAACTCTTCAGTTTACCTTGGAGCTAATCCTGCTTTTGATTTTGTACCTTTGTTTGTGGTCTTAATCATTTAAGGCTATCCACTGAGTTTACCTTGTAATTTTAAACATTTTGTTTCATAGGTCACAGAATACACAATCAAAGGCTTTATAGTGGTAAGTGCTGTTTCATTTCTCTTTTTTTTTCTTTTTTTAATTTCCCAAAATAATTGAAGTTTCAGTTATCAATAGAAAATATCACTCGTTTGTCATTTGATTACAATTAAAATGTTACTTGGTGTTATTTATTGGTAATTTGTTTGTTTTGAATTTATTGTTTAGTTGAATTATATTTAAAGATCAAGGAAATCCACTGTTAAAAAGACTAGGTAAACTAAATAAATCACTAGATGCATGAAGTTTACTTAATCAATAAAAAATAGTCTTTAAAGAATCATGATGTCAACGTTCTCTCTTAGTATCATCTACTAATATCACAATATAATTTGATATTGATTTATTCTTTCTCAATATGGCTGGGTAATAAGTCTTAATCTTTCTTCATTTACCTGTCTGTGTTTCCCATAGCGCATGGATGAAGTCCATAGCCGAGCTGAGGCCATTGAAGACACCACTGTTGATTGTTATGTCTAAATATGCACGAACAACAACTGTGTTGCTGGTTTACCAGTCTAAAGTTTTTCAGCAGGTTAGAACATAGTCTCTGAGGTAAGGGGGGCACCGGCAAATCCGAGCAGGAGGAAGTCCAAGCCTTGGAGCCTCAGCCAGTGCATCAGGTTCTGGCGGATGCGCAACAGGGTTCCCGGCTGTACAGCAGGGAAGTCCCGCTCCCCATCCTTGCGATGCAGATCAGCTGTGGCTGCCTGGTCAGAGGTGGATGGTGGCGTCACCTGTTTAAGGTGGCTGGTGTGCCAGAGCAAGCCGTCAGCCAGGCGGAAGGTAGCCGGTCCATACTGTGCTGTGATCTGCTGGGGTGCAGACTAGAAGGAAAGCAGCTTGTGGGACCAATTGGGGCGACAGATCCGGACCCAGTCTGACACTGCGAGTGCAGGGTGTGAAGTGCCGCCCATAAAGGTACATGTGCCACCGTTCACATGCCCAGATGCAAGCCAGTGCCTCCCTCTCCTCCACCGATTATTTCTGCTCAGCCGACGTAAGTGCTGTCAAAGCAAACGCCACCGGGCATTTAGTCATTCAGCGTGAGGCACCCTGGAAAGGTCATCGTGCATGGTAAACGTTGCTCCGTGCACCACAATGTTATCCAGGTACATGACCATACCTGGGATGCCAGCAAAGATAATGGCCATGATCTTTTGGAAGCAGCTGTGAGCAAAGCTGAGTCCAAAGGGCATGCGGGTGTAGCTGAAGACCCCCATGTGGGTCACGAAACCAGTGAGGTGGTGGCTCTCTGGGTGTAGGGGAACATGCAGACAGCCCTGGCGAAGATTGAGCTTGGAGAAGACTGTTGAGCTGTAGAACTTGATAGAGAGCCCCTTCGTCGTGGGCAGCGGGTACTTGTCGGGGATCACTGCCCTGTTTACAACACAGGGGCGCAACATGCTGAAAACATTGCGCTAGTCCAGCTCCATTTCTCTTGTTAGGTTTTGGGTAAGAATATCTGGGGAAGCCAGTCAGAGACAGTGAGATGGGTCATGCCTTGACAGGTCCAAGGAAGTGGAATTGGACTTGGTCATTGGCTCTGCAGTGAGCAGCCTCTCATACATAGAGAGAGCCCCCTTCACTCAGTTTATGTGCAATATATTAAGAACTTTACTTCTTATCCACAGCCTGCCTCAAAACACAGGCATTCTCAGGGATATCAACGCCACCTAGCTGATCTAAAACATTACAAAGCTGATTTTTCGTGTGGCATGTGTCACTAGCTTCCCCGTTGATGTAATCATGCCTCTGTTTTTCCAGTACTGCGCAAAGGTATGAACCGTAGTGTACGCGTTCTGGCTATCAGTTTAGATTGTTACTTCTTTGTTTTTCATTATACACGCTTCAGTTAATGCTACTAGCTCTGCTGCTTGTGCTGAGTAGTGTGAGGGCAGCTGTTCTGTTTTTAACACATTTTTTGGGTCACGACCGCATATCCTGTTAGGGTTTTTCCTATTTCATTCTTTTTAGAAGAACCATCTACAAACAGCACCTCTCCTTTTTTTTGGTGGCTGATCTCTCAGATCAGCCATCGATTTTGTCTCCATGCTGTTGAGCCAATACTGAGGTCATGAAATGACCTTTGCAGTCTACCATTTGAACAAAGGTTTTGCTATAATTTGGCAACGCTTATGCTGTGCTGGACACTAAGACTTGTTTTATGTTGCAGAATGCTTCTTCAGCTTCTGTGGCCCAGTTCAGAGGGGATGTCATTTTGAGGTTTTCTTCATACATTAATTAGCTCAGTGGTGCTGTTATTTCTGCATAATTAGGCACCCAAGTTCTGCAGTAATTAGTCAGGCCCAGAAAGGACATCATCTGTTTCTTTGTTCTTGGTTTTGGAGCTTGGAGAATTGCAGTTTTCCTGTCTTCTAAAGTTCGTCCTCCTGCACTAAGACTATGTCCTAGATATTTTATCTGGTCTTTGCACATTTGTAGCTTATTTTTACTTGCCTTGTGACCTTCCTCGGCTAGATGTTTCAGGAGTGCGAGTGTATATTTTTTACACGTTTCCATATCAGGGAAGGCCAGTAAGATATTGTCTACGTACAACAATACTTGGCTCCCTCCTGGAGGTTGGAATTTTGCCATACTCGCACTCATTACTTGGGAGTAAATAGTTGGGCTCTCGCAGTAACCTTGGGGCAGCCTGGTGAATGTGTATCTTTGGCCCCCGAAGGTAAATGCAAACTAGAACTGACTATTTTTGTTCACTGGCACTGAGAAGAATGCATTACTGATGTCTACTACTGTAGTGTGTGAAGGTCAGGCACACATGGGGCTCTTTGGATTACAGCATTATTTACAGCTTGCAGGTCTTGGACCATGCGCCATCCTACGGATGGAGCTTGCTTTTTAACGGGACAAATAGGAGTGTTACAAGGGGAGTCTTCACATTTGATTATTACCCCTGCTGCAATCAAGTCTTCAGTTACCGGTTTTATTCCTTCTTGTGCATCTTGCTTTAAAGGATATTGTCTCACACACGGCCTATATTCTGTTTTGGGTCTGATTTGTACAGGCAGTGCACCTTTCACCAATCCCACATCAGTAGGCCCTTTAGACCATAATTTGTCCGGAACATCTATTAACATCTGCTCCTCAGTTAACATTACGTATCATTGGGTCCTTTTGTTTTGATCGAGGTGTATACCAGCCGGTACTTGGACTAGCCAGAATAAGGCTTTCTTTGTTAGACCTGTGCTACAGCTATACCATGTGTTTACTGATGTTTCTGTTTCTGCTTCGTAGGGAACTGTTTCAGCTGGTGTTCGTGCTAGTCATGCTGGAAAATATTTCCGTTCTTTACAGTCCCTCGCTATGTGTCCCTCTTTCCCACAAGACCAACAGCCTGAAGCACCTGGTCTATAATGTCCTCTTCCTAATCCTCCTCCTCTCTGTCCTCTACAGTTCGGACCACGTCCTCTAAATCCTCCTCTACCCCTTCCTCCTTGATAATAAATGTCTTCATTTTCATTTTGGTAGAAGGTCTCTACAGGTTTTTTTAGTCAGTTTTTTTTCTCTTTTACAAATTTTTCTGCGTGAACGGCATGACTAACATAGTCCTTCAGAGTTCCAGTTGCTAGGCCTATGTAATGTTTGCTGACCCAACAACGTACTGCATCTTTTGATCTTTTGATTGAGTTTCTTCTAAACCACTGTGAGCTTTAAACACTGTGGTCATTTTGATCCTATATTCTTCGAATAGTTCGTCTTCTTTTTGTTTAACTCTTCCTATTTTGGTGTAATTTCTTTGATATCAAAAAATGTTGTGTAGTTTGGTCAGTTAGACCTCGTACATGGATGGTTAATTCCCCATCAATGTGAGGCAGAGGATGGCCTGACATAATGCCAATGACATAATGCCAATAATAAATAAATTTAATAAAATAAATAATAAATCTGATCCCAGTGCAGCCATCCAAACTTGTTGCACTTCCTGTCCATTTAAGTGGTACGATTGTCTCATGTTTTCCATACCTTGGACAAACTGAGTGACGTCCTCCTTATGGGAGGCCACTCCTTCTACAGCCTTTTTAACGTAATCTATGATCCATGTTTTGTAAACCAGGATGGTTTGTGGCTGATCATCAGCTACGTTCGGGTTTGCTACTTGAATCATTGGATATGCATCAGCTTCAGTAAGCTATGAGTTTGTTGGTGGTACAGACGGTCCTGGGGAAAGCAGCTTCCCCATTGTTTTTGACCATGTATAATTTTTTCCTTTTGAACGAGTCGTTCGTGGCGTTTTCTCATATTGAGGTGGCGACTCATTTGGTAGTTCTGGATACAGCGTCTGAATGAGTGGAGTCAATACTGATATTGCTTGTTGCTGCTCTTGTATTGATGCTGATTGTAGCTGCTTTTATGATTCTATGACTGTGAAGTCCTTAGTTTTTAACTAGACTTTAAATGGTTTACATACAGTAGAAAGTCCTTACGGCAGGTAAAAACACATTTAAAGATCAAAGTGGTCAATAAGCCACTGTGGACTCTTTCTGCTCAGTTTCTTCTTCTTTAAGTGCATCTAAAATACTTCTCTAGATTTAAATTCAGTAAAAATGCTTCTGTAAAAAACTTTGACCTGATTTCTTCTACTTTAAAACGTTTGCACATTGAAACACCTTCATCCACGCCTTCATCGTTTCTGTCCTCAAACAGGATTTTAAGTGTCATCATTCTGAAGATTTTTAAAGCAACAATGATACGTGTTTGTAGCAACACATTTTAGTTGAGAGAATAAGTGTGGCTTATTAAGGCCTACAAGTCCTCATTATACATATATATATTATATTATATCATAATATACTATACCATACTAGAACATCATATTATATTATACTATACCATACCACATTATATTATATTAATGTTCAGACCTGTGCATAGACCAGGCTTCAAATGTTTAGCAGCTGATTTATTTTAGTTTTTTCTTTTATTGCATCTTGTAATGCGGTTATTCTCTGAGTATTTAGTCGGCCATCGAACCCATAAACTTTTATCCATTTATCTAGATGTTTTATTTTATCAGGGCCCTGTATTTCTATGAATTTCCAATCTTTATACTGCAGTTGTTCTTTAGGATCGATTTTGCTTCCCCCTTTTCCCATTTTAGAGAATTTGGTCCAGTTTATTAACACCTAGGGTGCTCTTAAAACTGGGTTGTTTTCAGTAGGGCAGCGATCAAACTACCTTTTGTGATAACCCTCGCTTCAACTCTTTCGAGTGGAGAGTTCTTGCCTTTGCATCCACAAGAGGCTCGCTACTCACAATCTGTCACGACCTGTCGGCCATGAGCTGACTACTTGGGCTGCTGGTGGGCGTGGTTTGGGCAAATCCAGACGACACACCTGATACTCATCTCACCTGCACTCCGGTTCCTCGTTACCTAATCAACTCCCCTATAAAAGACCAGTCCGACCTTCCAATCCCCACCGGATCGTCGCATCAGCTCGTATGAAACACGCCAGAAACCTGAATTTAACGTCGACAAGTAGAGATGGGCAGATGAAGCCTTGTGAAGCTTTTGAGGCTTCTTCCTGATTGTACCGAAAAAAGATTCGAAGCTTCAAAGCATCAAAGACAGACCCTACCGGTGACATCTAGTGGTCAGCTGCAATTATAGCAGCAACACGGGCATTTTGCGTCTCCTTATAATGAGTGAAGCAGCGCCAAAGATTCGAATCAGCCACCAAACTTCCGGTGTTTCGTTGTGACGTATGAAGCTTCAAACGTCATCGGTCACGTGATTACGGAGATTTGATACAAGCCTCCACACAGCGTTTCGAATCAGTCTGCTTCAACAGAGTGAAACAGGCTTCGGAGTCTCCGTATCAAACGTCCCATCTCTATCGACAAGTAAACCTGCCTCTAACTCGCTTTTTTCCTGTCTTTACACCAGACCTTCACGCCCTCGGCTTGAAACCAGATCCGCCTGCCAGCAAGCCCAGACCGAGACCCCTGGAGCTCCGATCCATGCGCTCGTCCAGACTCTTCAGCAACTCAGGCCACGACTCATTTCTGTGTTTTCAAATAAAACTCACTGAAAATCACTTTAACTCCTGGTCTGCATTTGAGTCCTGTCACCAGTCCTGACACAATCCTACTGTTTTGGTATGATATAAAATACCTAGTGGTATTTTTTTATCTCCAATCGCACACACAATCACTCACCTTTTTCAACACGGAATTTAAGCGTACGTACTGCAGGACTCCGACATCCTATCACTCATACTACGGAATTTAACTGCGCTAGAGGACTCCGCCGTCCTTTACTTTATCACGGAATTTCTCGGACTCCGCCGTCCTTCAGTACCTGCTAGTGCCTAGGATTTCCAGGGTTTGTTCTACGCGCAATGACCCTCAGTCATTCGCCACTTTTTAAGTGAAATTCCACTCACCACTGTTGTCTTTCCCCTTCACGGACTACTGTCAGCCGTCGGATCCCAGCTGGCAGGCTGATCTCCAGTCCCGGGAAGGGTCTGAGAAAACTCTCTCTAACAGAGTTCTGCCGTGGCCATGGTCTTTCCTGGATTTCACCGCACCTGCTGGAATCCTCAGGCGTGTTGGTATCCGGCTCGAAGGACCAAGTACTTGTCAGGTTCAATAACCTGAAACATTCATAAACATTGCACAAAGAAGAGAAAGACAAGAGTTCCTTTTTACTCGCGAGGAGAACGGCAGAGATACGTTCAGTTACAATCTCCTACCGCTCTGAAGCGTACCTCGACGTACCCTCTCTTTATTTCCTTAGGGAGGTCCCTGGTTACAACAGAAGTTGCAGCGCTAATGGGGAGGGGAGCACATAGCTGCAACTCCTCAAATGAAGCATTATCTTCTTCTTGGTACATGTTTAATCGCTTCGACCTTGTCCTCAGGACTGTATGCTCCGTCTTCAGTCGTATTTCTGCGGCGGAGACGCACTTCCTGCATGTCACTGATGGCTCTGGGATGACTCGGCAGAAATCACGTCTCTCCACTTCTCCTTCCTGCAAAACAACTCTGCAGACATATACTGTTGCACATTGAGATTAATAGATACATTAACACTCAGAGTAAATATGGGATAACTTATGTACAATAATTCCAACAAATACATAGCGTATAGTGTAAGTTTACAATTTTACACTAGTCTGTACCATTATGTCCTTTCAAATTACTGTGTCATTTAAAAAATAATTGAATTTAACTACTCACCTCCCTTATATGACTTTGCATCACTTCAGTGGTACACTATTTAATGATTTTATGAAAATTCTGCATTTATTGTGTTCTTTTTATTCTGTCTTACAGTTGAAAACAATGTCTCTGGAGGATATTCTTGTTTTCCTCACTGGATGTGACAGGGTTCCAGCCCTGGGCTTCTCTCCAATGCCAAGCCTTGAGTTCATCACTCATTCCCGATTTCCTCAGGCAAATACTTGTGAAAATATTTTTCAAATTCAAGTTCATGCTGAATACACTGCTTTCAAATCTGACATGGATTTTGCCATACGCAATTCACCAGGGTTTGGAAGAGCATGAGATGTAGTATTATGAAGGGCTTTTAGAGCTCGAGTTATGATGAAGATGTTTGTTTGTTTTTCAAAAATAATTGCTGCTATTTCATTTTTTGCATATCAAGCCCAACAGGCCGTGTGGGGACTTTGAACTCCAAAACATCCCACCAGGATAAACGGTGTTAAAACTCCTCTCAACATCCTGACATTCTGGGTACCCTGGGTATGGACAGCCAAAGAGAGGTTCATTGGGCCCTGTGATCGTGTCTGAATTAAGGTAAGAATCATAGAATGAATGGCTTGTGTGTTTGGACTGGTGTTGTCCTATTTATCATTGCTGTATTTTTAATGAGTTGTGATGAGTCTGTTTCTGAACTAAGATATAGCCGTTCCCCTTGTTTTATTGTCACTTGATATCGATACCACTTTAGCCACTTGATATTGGAGCTTGATTCAGCACTGTTTGTTGTGTGTATGGCGTTTGCACCTGGGTGTAAGCCAAATGTTTGCAATGGTGATTTAATTTCTTGCAAACCTTTTGGGTTGTTGCTATTGTGACTACTGTCATGTGAAATGTTTATGACAGTATTAATCGCATTGCTGTGGTAATAGAGTGTTTTCCTCAGTAATCCTGTTACTGATCCACAATTGGATTGTTAAAAGCTTATGCATGTGAATTGGAAAGTCGTGGGGTGCACTGTAAATGGGACTCCGCCAAAAGCCACTGTTTCATTCGATCCCTGGATAAAAATACCGTTGTTGTTTTTTTTGAGTAGGTTCCATGTATTTCAGTTGAATATTATGTGGAGGGAGGCTGCATGTCAGTGCAGTCCAAACATCGCATTTGTTTTTTCTGCTGAAGTTGCCTAATGTTCCAGACTAATGAAATTAAACTCATTTCATCCTTTGTTATGCTAAATGTAATGGAAACTATGGAATGCAGTAGATTCCATGCAAGAGAATGACTGTTTGCCTCACTGAGACATCCAGGTGTCCGCTGAGCATGTTAAGCCCGAGATATTGATCCCTTTCTAATGAAATTAAACTTTTTTTATTTACTTTTTATTAGCTTTCTTTCCGTAAAATACACATACTGTACGTATGCGGTAACTGGGAACAAGACAACAAAACATAACATGACAAAGGGAGGATTTGTGCACTAAGTACAACAACAGCGTCATACATAAACACATCACACATAAGGATAAAGATGCTGCTTGAAATTAAAGGGGAAGAAAAAAACATTTGTTATTAAGGGGACCTTATCGTTGTGATTCTATTAAAATCAGGTCTCAGGTTAACACATAGCTGAGCCATTCAGGCCAGTTCTCTTCAAAAACATCAGTTTAGTTCATTGGTTTGAATGTAATTCTCTGCAAAATATATTTTGTTGGTTTGTCTTTCTTTTCTGGTCAGAGTCTTCATAGATACAACTAACAATACTTTCAAAAAGTATTTGTCTTACTTTATGTATTCAAATCAAAGATTTTCCTTTTAAGAACAGCCCCCAGCCTCCAAAACATGTGAAAATGATTTGCTATAGGACCTCCAACAAGCAATCTGGTTATACTAGTGGATCTTTTGAGCTGGAGAACAAAAGAATCAAGACTAATTTTTCCAGCTGAATTCCCTCCATGAAGGAGAGTGGTGTGAGAATGTGAGGCCCCCCTCTGTTTCCCATCTTTCCTTAATATCTAAAGTATGGCCAAGATTTTGAAGACCTTTGTGTAGTTTGGATATTATCTTTTGGAAGGGGACATTCTTGTAGGCTCTTTGAAAGTGTTATGAATTCCATCTCTCTCTGAAGTAACATCCCTTGGGAATTCCTTGCCTTTAAAGTCTTATGAATGGTTCCTTCCTGAAAACTCAAAACTTTATCTGTGGGCTACTAATATTCGTGTGTCTTTTATTGGAGGTGTAATTTAAAGCAACATGTCAACGTACATATCAGAGAGACGCGTATTCAGAAAGTTTTTGTCCCACCAATATGTGTTGTTAAATTGCCTTTAATGTTCTTAAATTCGCCAGGCGGAAGATATCCTTTGCACTAAAATTTTGCGTGATTGTCATCAATCCGCAATTTCAGTGACAACAGAAATGTGAACCTATCAGTTACTGATACTTTGTTTTGGACATATGTGATTGAGCAGGGAGAGAAGTTTCTGAATCATTTTGTGCCGTGCGTGTGAGTGTTTCAGTGTATGTTTTGTGGGTTTTGGTAAAAAAATAGGCACCATCTAGTTCTGTTCAGGTATGCACATAGCGCTGGGTCTGAGGTAGCTTGATTCAACACTGAGACCTTTCCAGGAATATGTTGGATCTAAATGTTGTACTAAAGATGAGGAAGTTGTGTAAGTGGGCCTCATTAAAGACACATTGTATGTGGGTATATAAGAGTTCGGTGATCTTTTGTTGGAGGTGCAATAAAAAGCAACGTGCCAACAGTGTGAATTTGCTATATGTCAGAGAGATGCTCCGGAGAATTCAGAAAGTTTTTGTCCCACCAGCGTGTGGTGTGTGGTGTTGTAAGGTCGGAAGGTCACTAAACAGACCTTTTCGCAGAGTTTTTGCTGAGGCTTGTTGAGCCAAGCAGGAACCTGCTCACATTCGCCAGTTGAAGCAATCCGTTATTTTAAGTTTTGTGGCACACGACTGTCATTAATCTACAATTTCAATGAAAAAAGAAATATATCACTAACTGAGTTTTGACTCTGACCTATGTGATAGAGCAGGGAGAGAGCTTTCCGAAAGTTTTGTGCCATGGCTGTGGGTGTTTGAGTCAATGTCTCCTGGGTTTGGTTTGTGTTGCATTTTAGTCGTCAAGATACAGACACTGTAAAAATGAAAAAGTTGAGAAAACTCAAAATTTCAAGGCAACTTATTGCAATCAATGTTTGAGTTTTGAGCCCAACCAAAAACTCATATTGTTTTGTTTTTACATTTTCCTTTTGAGACAAACTTGAAAGTTAGACTTGTGCCAAGTCTATGTTTTCAAACAGTTTGGCCAACTAATAATCTTTTGTTCAGATAAAGTAGTTTTCTCCATTAGTAAAACTTAAAGGTTAGCGTTATACCAACTAAGAATTTTACTCACTCAAAAAAGTAAGTTAGGGTTGTTAAGTTAACATTTCAAGTTAAGGTTAATAACATTTAAAATTGCATTTCACAGAATACAAAACAAGTTTAAGTTTACTTCATACTTTATTGAAATAATTGGAAATTGTTCCATTTAACAATTTAACAGTAGCAGCAGAGAATTGCTGTCTTACTACAGCAAAGTGCAGAACAAGTAGCTCTATAACAATAACAACTTCCAAGTGTTATTGACCTATGATCAAATACATTCGAAACATTTTTACCATTTCATATACAAGTCATTGAGCAGTGTATTACAATTGTAACAACAGCAACAACATTGCTGACATATCTCAAGTGGCTGTGTCAAACAGAAATACGCAAAACCTGTAAAAAACACCTGTGCAGTTCACAACACAACAGTTTATATAATATAAAAAATAAAACAATGTCACAATGTCAGCATACAATTTAACATTGTAAATTGGGCAGAATTATCCAACTGAATAAAACACCCATAAAAACAAAACAAAAAAGTTTGCCATGCATGTCTGCATGTAGACAAAAGCAACATAGAGTGATGCTTCTACCATTTTTTTTCCTTTGGTTATTAGCCTCTCGACCCTGATCCAGACAAGAGGATAACATTTTTTAATTTAATTAGCTTCACTCTAATGAACGGTAGTAAATGGGATTCATTCTGCTTAGTCATCTGATAAACTTTCCAGTGGTGTACACAATTATTCCGTACCCTACCGTGCGTTTGTTTCTTGTTAATGCACACACAGTCTAAGCGATTATATCTATCCTCTTTCCTGGATAGATATGTTGAGCCTCCTATTGTACTCACCAAGCATGTCCTGAAGAAGTTCTCTGAATCCTCGCGAAGAAAACAGGGTTAGACCTTGCAGGGATGTGCTCCTTCTGTGTAGTCCAATGTCAGATGTTTGAAACCCCCCCAAAAAAAAGAAACTACTTGTCAGAGAAGTGACCAACACTGTATTATTACATAAGTTGCTATTACGGCCGTGAGGGTTGGCCGTATGTCTCTCCCTCTTGATGTGTGTGTGCATGCACTGGTGTGTCTGTTTCTATCTTGCGCTAGGTGTATTGTGGAGAGTCTCCAGTGGGCGTGTCTCCAGAGAGCGTGTCCGACCTGATCAGCTTAAGTGTATAGTGTATTAGGGTTGGGATAGAAAATCAACTCACATAAGCAACAGGATTTTTTGTTTTACGATTTTTAAATCGATTTTTTTGTTCAAAATTGTTTCCCCCCCCCCCAAATTTAAATGCTTCATTTTAGTTTGTTCATGAGCCTAAGTGGGAAAAAGTTACCACTTTTGTCCAGTGCAGGGTGAAATGTGTGTGTGTGTGCATGAGGTGTAAGTGAACGAGCGAGCGGGCGGAGAGTGAGTGTGCATGTGCACACTCACTCCAGGGTCCAGGGTGTACGCCCCCTCGTCCCGGTTGATAGTTTTGTGTGCCCGCTTCCTGATTTCTATGGCCTCAAATTTCTCCTGCAGTGATCTGTGATTGCTCCTGATTTCCGCGCTGTCTCCTGTTTCACATTCTTTTTTGTGTTAATTTCTCCATGTGTAGAATGATCTTCCAGTTTCTCCAATGTATGTTTTTGGGCATGTTTATATTTTGCACGATATATATATTTTAGATGATGTTGCATTTTTTGTCCAGTTCTATTTTGTCTTTTGGGTGTACTATGAGTTAACAGATTTTTTTGTGTGGTTTTATTGCTGCGTTGATGTGATGTTTTTTCATGATGTGTTGTATTGCTTCCGTTATCCCCGGATGTATGGTATGTATATGGTGTCTTTGTATTGGTCCTCTGTTTTCTGAGTGTGTTTCTTCGTTCTCTCTTTTTGTTTATTGTATTGTATTATATTGACAAAGTGTGAGTGCGCGTTCTATGTGTCTTTCCTCTTCCTGTGTGTCTTTATCTTCCGTGATGATGTTGGCCTGTTGATAGAGTGTTCTGACGACTGAGTGATTGTGTGCTGTGGGATGTTCTGATGTCCAGAGGAGGTACTGGTCCGTGTGAGTGGGTTTTCTGTAAACAGTGATTTTTTGATGCCGTCTTCTTTGTGGTGGATGTTCTGATCGAGGAACGACATGGTCCGGTTGTGTTCTTCTTCGTGCGTGAATTTTATGTTTCCAGTGTTGTCCATAGTGTGGACATTGTGTGTGTCCGACTTTTTATTTTTTCCAAGATGTCGTCCACGTATTTTTCCACAGTGTGGGTTTACAGTGTGTGGATGCTGTGTAGATGGTTTTTGATTCCAGGTCCTCCATGAAAAAACTGCTCATTGTTGCTGATAGTGGATCTCCATTGCGAAACGTTCTGTCTAACTGTATATGATTCCTTTAAACTGAAAATAAGTGGATTTAGCAACAAAATGTAAGAGTGTGGAAATATCTTCAACTGTCAGGTTTGTGTTTTTTGAGGGTTTCGGTGTTCCTTGAGTCGTTCCTGTACGATGTGTAATGTGACGTCAACTGGGGGTTTTGGGACTAGTGATAACACGTCGTGTGATATGAATATTTCATCTTTTTCTACTCTTATGCTGTTGAGTTCTTGTGCCAGTTGTTTTTTGTTTTATTGTTTTTTTTTTTGCAACATTGCAAAAACTCAAAACAACTTGTGTTGTACTGAGGAGGGGTTTGATGATTTCAATCAGTGCTTTGGGGAGGTTGTACGTTACTGATCCGATACTGTCAACTATTGGGCGGAGAGGGGTGTCTTTTTTTGAATTTTGTTGTTCCGTATATCTGGGGGGTGATGTTGGCTGTGGGTATCAGGTGTTCATATGCATCCCGTGTTATTTTGTTACTTTGTAGTAAAGGTTTTAGTAATGATTTCAGAGTCCTTTTCTTTTCTTCCGTGGGGTTCTTTTTCAGTATTTCGTAGGTGTTCCTGTCCCCTAACATGGATTCCATCTGTTTTTCATATGTTTTTGTGTCCATGATGACTGTTGTTCTTCGGCAGGATGGTAATGGTTTTGTCTCCTTTTAAAGATTTAATTGCGTTTTGTTCTTCCTGTGTGATGTTGCTTGGTGGAAGTTTGGCTGATTTTAAAATTCAATACAATTTTAAAGCTCATATTACAATGATTGTACTCATCAGGAAAAGGAGCTCAGCACATCCACATTAGTCTAGAAATGTTAGTAAATGTAGCCCATTTTACATTGTTTTGCTCAGGATTAAAGAGGACAGTGTTTTGTTTTGTTTTTTTAATTTTTTAATATATATATATATATATATATATATATATATATATATATGTATCATTAATTTAATTCTCATCCTTTGCCTTGTTTTTCATTCATGAATTCATATTTCACATGATTGGTTGTGCCACAACCAAGCACTTGATTTCACAGAGCCAGGTAAAATACTCGTCTGTTTTACTTGGCTGCTAATTCAGAGTTATGATTGATTAAATGCGGTGACGCTTCATTTCTCTCGTCAGATTACACATGCTGTATCTACTCTTTATTATGTCGATGAATGAAGTTAACCCAAAGATAGTAAATCGAACCAAGAGTCACACCTCATTTTCAATATAAATTTAATACAACTTTTGACCACAAACAGCAAAGATAAAACATACAGTTTCGTGTGGGGATTTTTTTTTTCTCTACTCTTCGGGTAAAATAGTACTACATGCCCATACATGCTTGGGGATTGAACTGTGTTTCGTTTGGGTGGCGATTCCAGGTTGCCGTAATCTGGGATGGTTTCTATGCATTTGGTTGACAGGATTTTGTCTTCAGCAGTGAGAACACAGCCCAGAATAATAATCTTTTCCTGTACCCACTGAGGTTTTGACAGACTTACCTTGTGTTCTTCTGCAGATAAGTGACCCAAGGAGAGTGAGTCAGAGCGACACTGTTCCTCTGTGGGTGCACAAACGAGGAGGTTGTCCACGCACTGAATGAGAGCAGAGCCCTTTGTTTGAAAGAACACAAGACTTGAAAGAGTGCTCTAATCTTACAGAGATTTTTATTTTTTTTCATAAGTTATTAAACTATCTTTCCAGGCTATGTGAGAACTAGTGGAATGCCAAATTCTTCCCATCTTTCGAACTCCCTGCTTTGAACTACATGACTGTGAATTTACCATGGAGCTACCCTCCTCAGATTTATCACCTTTTTGGGAGGAGCAATTCGATTTAAAGTTGTACTGAGTGATTCTGTCGTACTATCAACAAAATAATCTTTTTGTGTTGGAGTTAGATTGTGGTTGTTGGCATCTACATCTCTGATATAAGGCACTGAGGTAAATACTGAAGGAATTAATTCCTTATATCTAGTTACAAAATGTCTTTCTAATTTCAGTGTAGTCCCATATTGTGAATTCAAATGTAACAACGAAATTATCAGACAAAGGAGAGTTATGAGAATATATTGTCAGACCTGGGTTTCTTTTCCCGTAAGTTAGAAAAGTTTGAGGTGGGGATTAAAACAGTGATTGATCCATTTACTTTCGAAAAAACCCCAATTAAATTTCTAATAATGACATATTGGGGAGTTTAATGACGGGGTCCCCTGCAAAACATCAGAAAATGGATGTCAAAGTATCTACTATGAGGGACTTTATCTGTTTAAGCACTAAACCCCACTTTAGAAAAACTCTTTTTGCTATGAAGGGGGTGGCTTTGGGCCCTTTTTTTTTAAACTGACAATTCTTCACCTGCAGCCACGTTTCAGTCAAATTTAAATTTTTTAAATTTGTTTTGAGTAGTTGAAACCCAGGCAGTTCGAAATTTTTGGTTTAGGAATTTGGCATTCCACTAATTTCTGAAGAAGCTCACTTTAGCCGGGGAAGTTTATTTTATTAACTTATTTAAAATAAAAAAGAAAAAAAAAAAATTCCCCTGTAAGAGTAGAACGCATTGGAAGGGGCCCTCTCTATGGGCACGGGAGGTTGTATGTTTATATGCTTTTTGGGCTGAGGGGATGTATAAAGGATGATAGTGAGCTTCTTGAGGTTACCCAGAATGATATGTTTGCCGAAATCCCCGGGGAGGGGCATTTTTGCCACATTTTGCTTTAAAATTACATTTCCTTTAAAAGAAAAAGGGACTTTTTAAAGGGAACCCATCATTTACAATTTTAAAATTATGCCCACAAAAAGTTTTTTTTGGGTTTCAGGCCGAGTTCCCACAAACCCTTGTATTTAGAAATATTTTTTACCCCCCTGATATTCCTAAAAAATTTCTTAAAATTTTTTGATCCAAGACGCCCTCCCGCAGCACTTTTGTCATACACAAGCGAAAGTAGGTGTTGTCCAATTTTCTTAGCTTTCAAAAATTTTGTCATTATTAGATTAAATTTGGCTTTTTCAGAATGAAAGGGAAATAAAGTCACTGTTTCAATACACCTCAGTTTCTTGCTCTAATTACGGATTGAAAAATGAAGGTCGGGAAAATTAAATTTTTCATAATTTTCCTTTGTCTGAAAATTTTTTTCTTGTTACTTTTGAATTCAAAATTTAGGGGGATTCCCACTAAAATTTAGAAAGACATTTTTTTTAACTAGATATAAGGAATTTTTTCCCTTCAGTATTTAAAATCAGTCCCTTTTGGGTCAGAGATGTGGTTTCCCAAACCCAACCCCACAATCTCGAATTGCTCCTTTTAAAAAAAAAGGGGTTTTAACACTTTTTATGAAGGTTGTTTTTTAAAATTTCCCCTTTATGAATGCATTTTTTAATTTTTTTTAAAGGGGTGTCTAAAAAGGCTTAATAATGGTCTTTTATTCCCATCTATACATTTAAAAAGCGTAAAAAAACCCAACTTCATGTTTGCATTATGAAAAAGGGTTATGAATATTTTTAATTTTAATCTGAATAGTGCATTTTTTAAAATATGTAAATTATTGCCTAGTCCTTGTTAATTTTTATGATGCTTCGTTTAATTATTTTGCTTTGCTAAAGGTGCATAGTGGCATAATGAGTTTTGTTTTTGCCCTATAGTGTTTTTTTATATTGTTTTTAAAAGTATATTTTTAAAAGTTATAATAATGTATAATCTTCTACACACCATTTTTAAAAGCTTTTGAAAATTTTCATATTGCTATTTGCCCAGCGCTAAGAAAAGTGACAAGAATAGGGGACAAAATTGTTAACGGGCATAAGTTACTATAAAGAAATTTAAAAAGGGTTTCAATGGAATTAGCCCTGGGGTCTGGCTTTTTTAACCCCATATGCACAAGGGTTTATATCATAGGTGTTTTTTTTTTTTACTATTTTAAGAAAAAAGATTGTTGTCCTCTCCATGGGTTTGGTGTGTTATTTATTTGTTTTCTGTATAAATTTTCCTCTTTCCCGGTTTGGTTTTTGTCTTCTGTGTATTTGCCGGGTGACATTGTTTTTGCTCTTTGGAAAAAAACACAGTCAGGACAGTTTTAGAGAGCGTAAAATTTCGGGGAGCTAAAGGCAGGCTCTTTTGCGTCTGGAGGGGACCTTTGTACTTTCAGGGGACTTCCACGGGGTTTGGGCCTGCTTTCTTTGCTTATTCATTTAAAAATTTTGACCCGATTTTGATAGGTTTTAAATTTGGTCAAACATTTTAAAAAATTTTTTGACTTTTTTTTTAAACTTGTCAAATTTCCTCCTGTATTTTTTTTGAGGACTTTTAAAGCTTTTGGGGAGTAAAAATAAGAAAAATAAAACCTGATTGAAAAAGGGCTTTTTTTTTAATTTGTTTTTAATCCCTCTAAATTTCAAATATAAAAATTTTAAAATATAAAAAATAATATATTTTTATTAGTTTCTGAATTTTCAGTGTTATTTAAATGATTTGTAGTTTTATATTTTCATTCATTTTTTCAAAACAGAGAACAGCTGTGTTATTTTTTTCCCCACCACCAACCTGAATTTTGTTTGTGGGAAATAAATTTTTTTTTAGTTTTTTCTGCATCATTGCCCCAGATGTTTTTCATCTGCTGTCAGTTTTCAAATCAAGACCATAAAAGGACACACCCAGCTTGATCTAAAGCTGTCAATCATCACCCAACCCCGGTTCTCATCTGTGGGCTGCAGGGGTGAGGGGGCCCTTTGAGGCCCTTTTTTAGAAACCACGTGGCCTCGTCTCATGTCAAACCCGGCCCCTTTTTGGGGGCCCAGCTGCATCAGAGCCCCACTTCCCCCCCAGGTTCACCAGGGGTTTACCCCAACACAAAAAAATTGTTTTTTCCCCCCAGTTTGTGCCGGTTTTTTGGCTTTGTTTTTCAGGGGAGTGTTTCCAACAAACTCCCCCTTTTAAACCAAACCCTGTCTCATAACCTTCATCTATTGTTTTTGTCTCTACACCCCCTGGTTGCCATGGCACCCAGAGCTGCCCCAGGACCTTTAAACTTTGGGACCAGGAGAGTTGGTCAAAAGTCTCCTTCGGGAGGTAAAAGGAAATTTGGCCCCGGGTGTGTTTCCGATTGGTTTAAAATTTGGTTCCGAAAAAAGAAACTGAAAAAACATTTAGTTGGATTCTTCGAAATTAAAAAAAAAAATACAACAAAAAAAAAGGTGGATTTAAAATTTCCCCAAAATCATCCTCGGGAAAAAAAGATTTTAAACCTGTGTAAAAATCAGAAATTTTGTGGGGTTGGAGTTTAAAGAAATTTAAAAGTCAAATCATTCAGCCTCCTACTACTCCCGGCTGGGGAAAAGAAAGACCCCCACGGTGGGAAATGGGGGGAACAGATGCCCAAACGTGTTTGTGACAGGAAGAGAGCGGGTAAACCACAGCCCAGGTTCAAAAAAAATTTCACCTCCATCTCAGACAGAGCCCCAAACCCTACGGGAGCTGGGGTAGATTTTCTTTCCTGCTCTACTTTTTATTTGACATCGGATTTTTCCCATGTTTTTTGGAGAAATTTAAAGTTAAAAAAAAAGGTTTTGAAAAAAAAAGAAAAAAGAAGAAGAAAGAGCAAAAATACAAATAAATCAAAAAGATTCAAATGAAAGAGAAAAATAACACAAAGTTTATTTTCAAAGGACTTTAAAAAAGTCAAAGTTGAATAGAAATTAATGATTTCAGACAAATGTTCCAGATGAAGTTTGACCCTCCTCTGTTTCGGGAGCTCCCTGTTTGGAAAAAAAAAAAAATTCCCCCATTCCTGTTTCCCACAATGTTAATAAAAAACCCCTTTCCCAGCAGCACTTGTTTTTTTAAACCCCTTTCCCCAAGCAGTTTTCCCACATTCATTTCATTTCTATTTTTTTTTATTCTATTTCACCAAAGAAAAAGAAAACAAAAAAAAACCCATGTCAAGTTTTAAAAAAAACAAAGATAGTGTCAAATAACATAAATTTTAGAAAAAAAATAAAGTGGAAGGGTGCATTTTGGGGGAGGGGGGCTCCAGTCTCTATCCGTAATGTTTCCTTTTAAAATTTTAAAAAAACCCGTTTAGAGGTGGGGGGATGGTCACCCATCCCCCTGAAAACACACCAAGAAGGTTCGGGAAATTTGAATCCTTCGGCCAAACGGGAGCCTTTCTGTTTTGGAGTTTGTTTTCTGTGGGGGTTTTCTCTCCGGGTTTCTCCAGCTTTCCTCCCACCCCCCCATAAATTGGTCCTGGGTGTGGGGTTGTTGTCTGTCTTTTTCTGTTTTTAATTTTGAGTAGATGGAGACCTGTTCGGGTTTTTTTACCCCATTTCAAAACCCAATGACAGCGGGGAAGGTTCCAGCTCCAACACGCCCCTGGGGACAAAAAGGGGGGGGTTAAGACAAATAATGAATGAGTGGTTGAGATGAGTTTTGGATTGTGGGAAAAAAACTGTCCCTGAAACATGTCGGTTCAGTGGGGATCCCTTCCAGAACCACGCCAGAGGGTAGGGGGTTTTTAAATAGTCTATATCGGGGGGGGTCTGGGTCAGGAGGATTTTTGTGTCTTCCTCCTGCAGCCCAAAACCCTTTCCCCGGGGGGGCCTCAGGAAAAAAGAGGCTTGTCTGGGCCCCTTTGGATGATGTTCCCCGGATGTGGCCCTTTTGACCAGCTGAGATCCCCCATTTGGAATTTTTTTTTGCCCCCGGGAAACCTGGAAGCTTTTAAACTCTTTCTATTGCTTCTCCTCCAGGTGAATGGGGGCTTGTGTCCCCCTGAAGCCCCCTGTACCCCTTTTTAAATTCATTGGTCTAGGGTAAAGTTGAGCAGGGGGTTTTTATTGGCTTTTGCACCAGGGATGACAGACCCCTTAACCTCCCTCTGTAGAATAATTATAAACCGTCTTTTTTTTGAACCCCAATTTGATGGGGGGGATCATCAGCTTTTTTAAATGGGGGTTTTTTTAAAGGGCTGTGCTTGGACGTACAGTCATGTTTTGTAGAGGGAGAAGTCCCAGGGGGGCTGAGGAAAACTTTCCTTTGGGGGGACCCCAGTGCTCGGGGCCCATTTGTGGTGGATTTTTGGAGTTGCTATCTGCTCCATCTTTTTGGTCGGGCCATCAGGAAGGTTTCCATTACAAAAGGGGGGGGGAGGAGCTAAAAAAGGGCCCAAATGGCTTCTTGATGAGTTTGGATGGGACTATGTTTTTGAAGGTGGGAAAAGGCTGAATTTCCACGTATGTTTTCCCTGATGTTTGATTTTCCCACAAACCTCTGTTCAAAAGAAGTTTATAGAATAAAAATTTAAAAAACAGAAGACAAGGGTTTAGAAAAAACTTTCAACCTACGCCCCCCCCCCCATTTTGAAATAAACTACAAAGATTTAATAAACCCAACTGATAAACTTGAATTTTTTTGGTGAAATATTCAACTTTTTTGAATTTGTTTCCCTGAAAAATTTTCCCATAAAAGTTTGGGAACAGGGTCACTTTCACCACTAAAGCTTGTGGGCCCAATTCTTTCTCATTCTTGCTAAAAAAAAAATTTCGGGTTTCTAAACGGGTCTGGGCTCCTTTGGGTTTTATTTTGTTCTCATAATGAAATCACAATTTTCATATTTAACAGCCCCCCTTCCTTTTGTTCCCAAAAACCAAAAATTTTGGAAGGGGAGGACAATGTGTGTGGAAAAATTTTAAGGGGGGACCATCCCTGAAAAAAAACTTTTGGGGACAGCACTAAAAACCCTCCATACCATGGACATCAACCCCCTCCCCAAACTTACAGTTTAGGGCCCTCTTAAAATTTTTACACTGATAATAATCTGGTTTTTGGCCCTTTTTCCTTTTTCACCCAAAGAGGACCCCCAAATTGTCTTTGATGTTCTTTTCAGCCTCAGCATTTTTCCTCTTTGTGTGGGTCCATCTCAGAAAAGCTGCGGGGTGGGGTTTTTTGCTTTTTTCGGGGGTTTGCCTTTAACTTTTAAAAGTGAGATAAAACCTTTTTTTTAAATTTGACCTTTGGTTTCTGAAGTGTTCCTGAGCCCCTTTGTAACCCCTTTTTACAAAAGGGATGGTTTGAATGCAGGGCGGGCCGGGGGGGTCAAAGGTACAGGACTTCATTGTTGCTTTTCGGTCTTGCGGCTTAGTGCAGAGATTTCTCCTTTTTTCTCTGAATCTTTTGATGAAAAATCATGTTCTGTAAATGATGAAACATTGTTCTTATATTTTTCCCCAACCGTTCATCTTTCCTTTTTCCTCAGCTTCTCAGTCTTTTGTTGCCCCCGTCCCAGTTTTTTGGGAAAACATTTTTTGATTTTTTTGGGAGCCTTTGTCCAACAAGAAATTATGGTTGTTTGTATTTTTTAGCCCTTCAAATTCTAAATCAATTATTTCATTAACTGTTTTTTTTCTATTCTCAGAAAGATTATAAATAAAATTAAAAAATTTGATATTTTAATGGGTAAATATTAAATTAATCTCGTTTTTTCTTAATGCTTAAATCTTTCTTCCTCCTCATAACAAGGGAAACAAAAATTTTTACTGTTTTAAAATGAAAATTTTCTGATCAACAATTTTTTTAAAATTTGGTTATTATGTGGGGGGGAAATACCGGGGTTTTCTTTTTTGTGATTTTAAAGGGACCAACTTCCTTTTTTTTATCAAAGTAATAATTCTATTAATGGGGTTTTTTTCCTCTGTTACGGTTAATAAAAAGAAACCCATGGTGAATTTTTTGGGACAGTTCTCTGCTGTTCTTGGCCCTAAATGTAAAAGGGTTAAAAATTGACACCAAACTGCAAAAAATTACCTTCCATGACAAATACTTCTTTTTTTTTTTGGGATGGGTTTTCCACTTAAAAAAAGAAAGAAAATTTAAAACCAAACCCCAACCCCTAAGCAAATTTTGGGGCAAAATTTGGGGCCCCTGGAAAATTCTATGGGACAAAATTCTTGATTCTCAGAATAATTTAAAAATTTACAGGGAAGTTTAATAAATTAAACCCCAAATTTAAACTAAAAATGATACCCAAAGTTTAAAAGTAAATTTTCAAAGGATTTTTATTGAAAACAAATTTTTGGATCCCTTTGAAATATAAAATTTGGCCCTTTAAGAACTTTTTTTTCGTGAAAAATTGGGTCCTTCTCTCTCAGAAAAAGTTTCCACGGGATCTCTGCCCGGTCTTGGGATTTTTGAGTCTCTCCACTCTTTTTATTTGGGTTCCCATCCCTGAGTCGGGCCCTATCAATATTGTTAACAAAATAAAAATTATCTGCACCCCGGGGGCCCCGGGTTTACTGAAAACCTCCAAATTAAAAATTTAAATCTTCCATGCTATCTCTAAACCACTACTTATTTTCATAAATCTGTCACTTTTAAACGTTTTTAAAAGGGTCCAAGTCATTTTAGCTTTTAAAAAAAGACGTCCCTCTTTCCCTTTTTAATTATAGGGCCAACTCTGTTTCACCATGTTTCTCCAAAGATTTAGAAAAAAATAGTTTTTCAACCGCTTGGCAAAAAATTTGAATGGGAAAAAAATATATTTTATGTCCCCATTTTTTTGGTTTTAGAAGAGAAAAATTTTTCCCCTTTAATAGTTTCCCAACCCAAAATCACGATAACATAAAACCAGACAATAAAGGGGAAAACACACTGGGGAGTGTTTTTTGATCTATCGAAAGGGATTTTTATACTGTTAATCATGACATTTTTATTAAAAGTTTGTCTTTATGGTTTAAGTGGGGACTAATTAAAATGGGGTCAAAAGTTAAGGTATCCCAAAAAAGCAGTTTTTTCTTTGGAAAAAAAATTTTTCCTCAGGACTACAGATGAATTTCTTTTTGGTGTTCCCCAAAGGAAAATTTTTGGGGATGCTTTTATTTTTTTAAATGTAAAAGATTTTATTTCCTGACATCCCTCAAAAACCTTTCTCTCTTGTTTGCAAAATGATTTCAGTTTTTTTGTAAAAAGTACAAAGAAATTTTTGACCCGAAATGAAAACCAAAAAAATTGTGTTTTGTTTTTGGGAAAAATTCAAAAGTCGTCATAAAACCCAAATTAAAGATGCATTTTTGACAACTGGTTTTTGGGAAAGATTATAATTTTAATCTGAATTTGTGCATTATTTAAATTTGTCAATATCTTTCCCATCACTTTTTTCATTTTATGATTTTCATCTAACTACTTTGCTGTGCTTAAAATTTTGCATAGTGATGCTTTAATTTAGTTTTTTAAATTTGCCCTTTTAGTGCTTTTTTTTCTGTTTGTTTAAAAAGTATTGTGGGAAATAAAAATAATGTATCATCTTCCCCACAGCACCAAGGGTTTAAAAATCTATTTCAATATCAAAAAGTGCTATTTGTCGTGCCCAAGGGAAAGTTTGGGAAGAATATGACACTTTTTTATTAAACGATATAAGTTAAAGAAGGATTTTTTTTAAAGCCAAACCCCCGGGGTCACTGTGGGTTTTTGAAACGAAATGAAAGGGCATTTTTTGCCCGCAGGATTGGCACCCTTTAAAATTTTCCCAAAAAAAAAAAAAATTGGGGTTTTTTTGTTATTTTTGGGGCTCTTATACAGGACCCCTAGAAATGTCCCCATTTATTTTAATGCCTTTTGATATTATTTTGATTTCATTTTTTTTTTAATTTTTTATTATTATTGTTGAAAATGGTTTTTCTTTTAGTCCATGACCCCTGAACCCCTGACCCCCCCACTGACCCTTCCCCCCCCAGCCCCCCCACTGTCGTTTAAAAACCCGCTGACTGTATCAAAAAAAGGGCTTTTCTTTCCTTTCTTGCTTTAGTCCTCCCACGACAAGGGGGAGGGGTTTTCTCTCTGTCCTGCTAGTGTTTTGTTAGCTTTAAAGCCTTACTTTGCTTACATGAAGCACATGGTTTACCCTATTAAAACAATTTATTTCGGGAATTTGGGTTTTAGTCATTTAAAACCGGCCAAAAATAAGAAAAAGATTAATTTTGTTTTTTAAAACCCGCCGTGTTTGGGAAAATTTTGTTTTAGCTGCTTTAAACCACCCACGGGGGAATCTGGGGGTGTCTGCCCGATATTTCGGGGAACTAATGTTCATTAGGCTGCTTTAAAAAAAAAAAACCTGATTTTGTTATGTGTTTTTAATCAAACCTTTTCTTTAAAAAAAAACAAACCAGCTAGAAAATTAAAGATTTTGCCTCTTTTTCTTCTTGTAGTTGCTGTCAAAAAAATCTCCTGACCCCTGACCCCTGAATCCCTCACCAACCCCAAAAAACACTTTTAAAAGCCCCATCTTAGGACCCCCTTGCCGTGCCACTTTTGTTTGGCCTTTTTCATGTGTTTCATGTTTTTTTGTTTTAATGTTTCTCAGAACATTGATAATCATTCTGATTATGTGTGTTGGTTTAAATGAAAATTTAAAGTGAACTAAATGCATTCCTTTTTTCTTTAAGGGCCAGGCTCCCCATTTCATTGTGCCTCATATTTTTTATAATTGTTTTTATATTTCCCCAACACCCCCATTTGCAAATAATTTACCTTTAAAACTTTACCCAAAAAAACACCTTTGATTTTAACATTGTTTCATATGGGGGGGAAAAATCCAGGGCTCAGAACTTTGTTTTATTGCACCCCTTTTAATTTCTAATTTGTAACGTTATCTGTTAATTAAAATAGTGGGCATATTTTTTTTTCATGCTACTTAGAGCTGACAAATGACTTATGATAAGGGGTTTTGGGGGTTTTAAACCCTTATGCATTCCAAATATTTCCCAATTTTGCAAAGCAAAAATTGTTTTTTATGGGATTATAAAATGAAAAAAGTGATAGGCAGTTTTTTGCATATTTTAATGCATATTCAGATTTTTTTTAAAAAAAAATTTTTTAAAATTTTTATAAACCCGTTGTCTTAATGCATCTTTAAGTTGGTTTATGAGACTTTTTGAAATGTTTTTGATGGTAATAATGATCATTATAATTGGGTTTATGACACCTTTTAAAACTTTTTGAGTGCATTTCCCTAGGGCATTATAAATACAAAACCCTTTTAGAAAATGTTAAATTTAAAAAACAAAATTTTTACTTTTTTGTAACAAAATTTGGCCAAAAAAAAAAATTGGGGGTTATTTAGAAGAAAACGGAATTTTGGGGTTTTCAAGAAAACTCTGTTTTCACCATGGTCTTTCCTTACTTTTCATACTTTTTATTTTGGCTTTCTCTGGTGTTTTAAAAAATGATGGGTGAAAAAAAATCAGAGCCCGTTTGTGAGGAGGGGGTCGACGACCCCCCAAAAAAAAATTAAAACACTCACAGAGACAGTTTTTCCCAAAAGGACTGTCATTTTATTTGCAGAAAACAAAAACCATCTCCAGGGTTTTGACTTTCAAAAGGAAATTAAAAAAATTTTAATTTTTGGGCGAAAAAAACTGTTTCACTCCCCCACTTCCCTTTAAACCACCCAAAAGAAAAAAGAGACACCAGCAACCAGTGTCCTCATCATTTAAAACCCAGGTGGGAAAGGGCGGCCCGATGAAACAGGGGGGACCCGACGGGGGCCAATATTTAAAAAAATGTCCCCAATTTTAAATTTTAAAATTTTGTTAGGACAGCTATAAAAAAATAGTTCATCTACCATTAAACAATACAAAGGGAAATTTAAAAGGCTCCCAATAGACTCCAAAATACTGCCCAAAGTTGTTTGGACAAGTACTTTAAAGAACCCCCCAAAAAGGGATTTTTCATCCTGCAAAAACGTTTTCCCTCAAAAACAACCCTTTAAATTATGAACATTAAAAATTTTAAATTTTTACGCAAAAAAAAAGCAAACTCTCCAAAAAGACGCTGTAGTCCACCCCATGTTTCATCTTCTATGTATTCTGCCCCCTTTTCAAAGGGGAAATTTCTGCAAATTTTCTTTGTTTTTTTGTGTATCAATCCATCCAGAAGCTACTTTGACCTGTTTTCACTCTAAAAATTTCAGTTTTAAATTTCCCAAATAATACATACTTTGATTTGGGGTATGTGTGTGGTGTGTTGTGTGTGTGTTTTATACCATCAAAATTGGGACATTTGTGTAAAAAATGAGGACCCTTTTGTCCGGTCCCCCTTTCTGACTGTTTTTTAAGGTTTTAAAAATCGTTTTAGGGTTTTAAAAGGGTTTTTAAATTTGATTATGGTTAGGGTTTAAAGGGGAAGGGGCTAGGGGGAATTTCAAATTTTTGCCCAAAGAGTGTCCTCTTTTTTGGCCATTTCAATAATCTGTGTGTGTGTTTTGTTAAAGTATTGTTTGTTGGTGAATGTTTTTCATCTCGGGAGGGACACTGACAAGGGTTCCCGTGGGTTTTTTTTTTTCAAACTTCCCTTTTTTTTTTTCTCTTTTTTCATTTTACTATGTGTTTGTTATGGTGTTGATTGTTTTACTATTTTTTTATTTATGTGCTGATTTAATAAATAAAAAGAAAAGAGAAAAAAAATGTCCACCCCCCTTCCCGGGCACCAAAAGTCAGACAAAGGGGGAAGCTGGTTTTAGGGAAAAGGCTTTCTGGGTTTTGTCCTGCTCCCTGGAAAACCCCTTGAGGGGGGAGTTTGTCCCCAGGACATAAGACCCCTACAGCGCCCCCCCTGTGAGGAACCCAAATTGGGGTGTGGTCATTACTGAATATTCATATTTTCATTCACAATATTCCTTTTTATTTTTAAAACTTAAAATGTTTTTATATGTGTTTTTTTTATGTAAAGACTTTTGGGGGCATGAATGTCCCAAAAGGGAAAAAAATTTATGACCAAAAAAAAGATGTTGACCGTGGGTTTGGGCTAGATAAAAAGTCCCCAAAATCAAAAGTCAGTTAATGAAGTTGATCCTTGGGGCCCCAAAAATTTTTGTAGAAATGGGGTTTATGTGAGTCCATCATCCCTCCTTTAGGCCAAACCCGTCCATGGGCTAAGATAAAATAGTGGATGACCAAACCAAATTGACATTAACTTTAGAGCCCCTTTCTGCTATGAGGTTTAAAAAAAAAGGGGAAAAAGAGGGGCCCGTCATGTAGAAATTGGGAAAATCAGAGAAAAACCATCAAGGAGTGAAATATGATCCTTTTCCCCCTTTATGTGAAATCCTTTCCCCTTAGCTGACCCCTCTCGCAGTCCAGGCTTTTGTATTAGTCTTTTCACTGTTTGACAGCCGGGGGAAAGGGTTTCCCCCTTTGGGTTGGAATAAATGTTTGTAAAAAGGTTTTGAAAAAAATTTCTTTTCCCTTTCCCTTTTTTTTTTTGTAGAAGCTGGAAAAAGTGTTTTAAAATCAGTCTGTGCTGCCCTTTAGGTTTTTCAAGTTTTTGTTTTTTTTCCCCATTAGTTTGAGAAAATTTATCCTGCGCCCCTTGTTTTCCCTAAGAAAAAAACTCTAAACATTTTTTGAAAAAAATGTTGAAATTTTGACCCGAACAACTAAAGTTCATTTTTCTTTCTGTAAATTTTTAGTGAAATTACAAAAAATTTTGGATTTGATCGTCTCAGTAATTTTGTTGAAAAATGATTTTTTGTTTTTCAACGATTTCCCATTCTTTTCAAGTGTCTATGATTGTAATTTGGGTCATTTCTGGTTTAAAAATTTGAACCTTTTAGATTAATCGATGTCACTTATTTTTATGATGGTAAATGTGTTTTTATTTGATGATGTGTTAAAAAGAAAAAGAAAAAAACAAAAGTGGAAAGTGATTTTTAAATTAAAAGAAGTTTTATCACCTTTTTCAGCTAAAGTATTTAAACATTTGAACATGACTGACCAAAACTAACTTGGGTTGATTTTTTTTTTATTAGTGATTAAAGTCCCGTGCTCTTAAATGTGTCAATTTCAATACATTTTGTAATCACTTTAAAAGACAAATTTAACAACTGGAAAAAAAACAATTCAGGGGTTTGGAAAAGATGTTAAAAAATTTATTTTTTAACCAAAAAATGTCCCCCTGAGATGAGAACTCTTTTTGAAGGGGAGGTCCCGGGAAAATAGACAGCAGCAAATACAAAAAACCGGGTTTGGAAAAAAGACCGTTTTAAAAAACAAAGGGAAAAAAAAAAAGGGAAAAGAAGATGATTCAATTTTCAAGGGGGTTATAAAAATAAGTTTAATTAAAGGGGGGAATCGGGCCCCCCATGTCCTCTCCGTTTGGATTTTAAAAGCTTTCAACGAAAAAAGAAAAAAATCATTTTATCTGGTTTTCTTTGGTGAAAAGACTGCTGGGAAAATTTTAGTTTTCCTTTTAAAATTTTTTGAACCCTTTGTTGTTTTTCTTGGAGGGGGGAAAATTTTAAAAAGACTTATCTCCCGTTTGGCGTCAAAATGCGCGTTTGATTTTAAATCATTCATTTTATTTTTTTTTTCCTTTTAAGACCCAAAAATTAATTTTCCCCTCTTTTCTTAAATTTCCTTCCTTTGAGTCAGTTTTTCTCTTCTTGGACATTTTTTGGGGGGTTTTAATGTTTTTAAAATTTTCCATAAACCACATTTTAGGTCGACCTTTGGGGTACCCTTTGGGGGGCATATTTGTTAAAAGATTAAACCCCTTTTATTAAAAATTAAATTTTCAGATCATTAATATTGAAAGGGAAATTATCCTTTGCATATGTTTTACCGGGCCCAAAATGTGTGTTAAGTTGGGGGTTGGGGGCAAATTTAAAATTTTATGGGGGTCAGGAAAACATTTTAAACCTTGAGTTTGAACACGGGGGGATTTTAACAGTCCATAATAAACCTTTCAAAGAAAAGGGAGTGGTTGAATTTTAGGATGTGTTCAGGGTGATCTTTCATAAACCAGTTTAAAGCCCGTTTTAATGATGAAAACCATGTGTTTTTAGGTTTGTGGAAAAAACAAAATGCTTTCTATCCCCGGGTGGGCGGGCTTATTGTGGAAGGCCTTTTTTTTTTTCACCAAGACCAAATGTCACAAAGGCCCTTCTGAAGTTTTCCAAAAAAAGGGCCCAAGGTCCGTGTTTAAAAAACTGAGAATGACTGGGGAAAAAAGTTGGTGGAAATTTTGATTTAAAAAAAACAAAAAAAAGAAAAACTTTGGGGGGCCCCTTTAAAAAACCAAAACCTTTCCCATTTTATGTTTATCAAGGGGAAATAAATTTTTATTTTTTTTAAACTTTCAAAAAAGGGAGTGGGGTTTTTAAATAAAAAAAAAAGGGCCGGTTTTAAAAGGAAAACACATTCCAAAAATGTTTCTGTTTTCCCAACTTCTTTTTGAAAAGGGGGTTGTTTTTTGGTTCCCAAATTTTCAAAAACCAAAAAAATAACGTCTTTCCATTAAAAGTTGAAATGTCCCTGTAGTTTCCAGGATCGGGCTGAATTTTAGAAAACAGGTTTGGGAAAATGTTTTTGACTGTTTTTGAATGTGTGTGTGCTGTCAAATTCAGTTTTGGAAAGGGAGTGAAGCCCCTGGTTTAGCGTTTTTACCCCGCGCTCCAGAGCCCAAACCCGGGGGGGGGAAAGGGGCTCTTGCTGTGTTTGGGGCCCCCACCAAAGTTTTCCTCCTGAGGTTCCCAAATTCTCCTGGGGGAAAAGACAGGGGGAGGGGGGGGCCCGGGGGGGGGGGCCTCCGGAAAAAAAAAAACTGAACCCTTTTGAGGGAGAGAGGGAGTCAGGGGAGTCGGGACGAGGGGCCTCCATCAGGGGGTGGAAGAGTGATCTTACACATATTTAAAAACACCTGCTCCTTTAAGCACGGGGGGAGGGGAAAATGGAGGCCCAGTGGGAAAAAAAGAGGGGGGGAGGACAGAGTGGAGGCCCAAGCACTACAAGGTAATGAAGGCTTGGGTGGGCTGTGTCCCCGCAGTGGTTTTAGCTTTTATGTGGGATTTCTGTCAAAAAGGGTCAGGGAGGGAGAGGGGCTGACATTTGTCACTGCAGCTCCAACTTTTGACCCTTTTCTGTTTCCCGGGGTTCCAGCTCCAGCAGGGGCCCCCTGTCCCCCGAGAGAGAGCAGCAGCCTGGCAGCTCTGCCCGCAACTTTACCCGTAAGATCACCTGTGCCTTTGCTTTGGGCAAAACCCCCAATGTCCAATGGGACAATAGAAAAATTTCAGGAAACAATCGGGCACTTTGCACTAATTCATATTTTGTGTGTGTGTGGGGTGTCTGTCAGTGTCCTTTTCCCGTTTTCAGGGGGTGGGTGAAACTGCTCTGTCTTTTCTGTTTCCCCAGTGTGATAGGGGAAGAGTCTGGTTTTACTGCTGTTGGCTCTCTTGCTGATGAGCTCACAAAAAAAGGGGAAAGTCCCCCGCTCCCCACATGTGAATGACTTTTTTTCTGCCCCCTCTTTTTTTCTCCATCACATTATTTACTTATTTCCCTTCATTACTTTGAATTTAGTTTTGAAATGTTGTTTTGAAAAAAGTTTTCTTTGTAATCTGTATCTGTTCATTCACGTGTTGATTGTCGTCCTGTAAATAGAAACACATATATTCACATAGAAATCTGCTCTTAGAACGTGTTCATTCTCTAGTCGTCTAGTTTATTTCCACTTTTAACTGGGACTTGTATAATAATGAAAATGAAGCTGAATCATCATCAGTTTCCAGCTGTTTCTTCTGCTCTTGTGTTTCTTTCTAATAAATGCAGACTCCACCAGGCTGCTCTTTAGTTTCACTGGAACACACTCAATAAACACGAGAAACCGACACAATCCCAGAGTCTGGTTTTCATCAACTGATTTTTATGTGTCTTAACAAAACAAGTCAAACACTTGAACTTTAGAGTTTGGACGTCAGTGAGTAAAGTAACAAGCTGCTTCCAGTTCCTGGATGTGACGTCTATGAACCCTGTGAATGAAGCACAGACTGATGCACTGAGAGAAAATGAAGCTTGAAGAGAATTTCCATGAGAAATGTGTCTCAGTGGTTAATGAGGTCAACTCATGATACATTTAAAGTGATTGGGACGTTCAGACTTTTTCTTCCAACTAGAACTCAGTGAACTAATGAGACTGGAGGTGAACCAACATGGACGCCTGCTTCACAACAACAGCATGACTTGTTTGTCTCATGGGTTTGTGTCTCTGTCTCACTGAGGCTTGTGTTCTGTTCTGATTAATGACAACACAACAACAGGAAGCATTATTGTTTCTAATAGAAGCTGAAAATCCTCTCACAGGATCAATTTAAACACTTTACAGGTAAAAACTTCTTTAAAGTTCTGTTTATCAGAGAGGAGACATTTATGAGAGGATGGGAGATTTTAAACACAACACAATATGATAATCACAATCATGTAAATGTGTTTCTCTCTCAGATGAAGAACACAGGTGCTTCCTTTAAAGATTCTTTAACCAGAGCTGGTGGTTGAAACTGTCATTGTGTCATTAAAGTGAAAAGCCACAGCTAACGGTGTGGAGGCTGCAGAGCACAAACCCACACAGCCCGTCTGCTGCAGGAAGGAAGTCTGATTGGCTGTCAGCAGTTTGTTTTCTGTCCTAATAACCATTGAGAACAGATTGATATCGGCTGCTGAACACACTCATCACCTCCCCTCCCTTTCTCTTGTTTACTGTAAACCTTTGTTCCTCTGAGCCTCCACCCACACAGAGATGAACTGAGTCCAATCACCACCTGAAGCTGGTGTCATGTTCAGTGTATTTATAGGTTTTCATGAATAAAGATGGACTTTACAGTTTGAAATAATCACTAAGTGCATCAATTAAATGTTATTTTATTCACCAGAAACCTCTGTAATTAATGAGTGATCAGGATTCATCCACTAACAGGTCCAGTTAGAGGACCATGAACTTTCAGTGTTCAGCTCTCAAACAGTTGAGTTTCCACTGACACACTGGCCTGCTGCTAATGAAACTATTTCATGACTGTTAATGAAACACATCCTTCATTTGATTTGATGTTTGAACATTCAAACATCAGCACTGACTCATCAAACTGATCATTGATAGTAGTTTTTATCCATCTTTTCTGCTCACATATTTGATAAACACTGACCTGATTTTTGATCATTTTGACATGAAGAAGCAAAGAAAAGCATCGCCATCCTGTGGTGAATTACTGGAAGTACAAAAGCATTGAGTCGCTGTATGTCTGTTTGTAGAGAGGATTCAGAGGAGCTGTCCAGTGCTGAAGTTGTGAACCTCAACAAGTCTGGTTAAAGTTTGGAAGCAGTTTTCAAATGGGTGAAGGATCATCAACGTGTCCAGGAAGGAGACACAGACTGTCTTTTTGAGATGAATGGACTGTGGTACGAGGAGTTCAAATCACTCCCAGCAGCAAAGGACCATGTGAAGGGAATGGAGGAAACAGGTACCAAAAATGTCATCATCTCATCCTCTACTACTGCTTATCCTCACTAGGGTCATGGATGTTGCTGGAGCCTATCCCAGCTGTCATCGGTCTGTCTATCTCAGGGCCAACACGGAGACAAACAACCATTCACACTCACACTCACACCGAGGGTCTGTTTAGGGTGACCAATTGGCTGAACGACCATGTCTTTGGAGGTGGGCCATAGGGGTGCCTCCACAGGGCTCAGCCGACCCGGGCAGAGAGGTGGGCCCCACACCTAATTGTGGAGTGTCCAACCACCCAGGCTGAAGGGACACAAGGGACGGCACCCCCATAGACAGACAGGACCAGCCCCCAGCGTGGCAGGACCCCACCAGGAAACACTGGAGAATTAAAGGACGGAAACAGAAAGATGTGAAAGAAATGGAAAAATAAATGAATAAAAATGAAAATAAATGTGAAATAACATAAAGTAAATGACTTTAAACACTGTTTATCCAACACAAATATAAAAGTAAATAAATAAGTAATAAGAGGAGTTGAATAAAAGTATTAAAATGACACAAACAAAAATATTCATGATGAAATATGATAAATAGAATTGACAAGAATTAAAATCAGTAATGTGATAAAATGAAAAAGAATTAAGGAGAAATAAAGTCATGTAAAAGCCTGATTAAAAAGACGAGTGTTGAGCCTCTTTTTTAAAGTATCAACAGTCTCTGAGGCCCTGAGTTTCTCCAGCTGTTCCACAGTGTGACGACCCCTCCCTCTTCTGGTCGTCATGATTGTTTTTCTGCAGGCTCATTGCACGTATATGGGTGGAGCTGATGAACCAAGTCACATGCACCTGGGCAACCTGCCCCAGGGTGTTTAGCTGACTCTTCATTCTCACTCTCTCTCTCTGATCACTTGCCGCCTGCTTGGTTTGTGTTTGTGTTTCTTTGTTTTAAACATCAACACATTTCATTTACATACATTGTTGCATACATTACTGACCTTACTGATATCGTTATTATGATGATTTGAGTTGTATTTATAAATACATTTAAATTACTTTAAACGTGTGTGGTCTCCCCCTTTGTGTTGCTCTCGGAGCCAGGGCTGTGACAACAGTCGGGGCCATAATAACTAAATGCTGCCTCCCCGTGTGTCTTAGATAGAACTTGTGGTTGGTTAAAAGGCCGGTGCTGGAAGACCTCAGAGTTCACGAGGGTTGAAGGGTCAAAGTAAGTCAGACAAATAAGAAGGCCCAAGACCGTTAAGACATTTAAAAACCACTAAAAGAACCCTAAAATCAATGCAAAGATTTTAAAACTGGTGTCACGTGTTCCCGCCCTCTGGTCCTCATCAGTCATGATCCAGACGACAAGAGATAAAAGCATCAGCACCTCCGTGTTACCCTGAGAGAGAAACGGGCGACTCTGGCTGTATTCTTAAGGTGGTAAAAACCTATCTTTGTTATGTTTTTAATATGAGGAGTAAAAGTCTACTCAGACTCAAAAATCACATCCAGGTTCTTTACAGATTGTCAAAGGTTAAAATCCTGTAGTTTTGGTAAAAGTTTCTCTCTCTGGTGTTCAGGACCAATGACTAAAACCTCTGTTTTGTCCTGGTTGAGCTGCAGGAATGTACAGCTGCGTATCATGGTCATAACTGTGGAAGTTGGTGCCGTGTCTCCTGATGACGTCCCCAAGTGGAACGTAGGATTCAGACTGGCTGGAGTGAAGCAGTGTGTTGTTTGAACCAGCAGAGGACGCCAGAGGGACTGTTGGATTCTCTCCAGTACAACATGTTTACAGCAGATTTGATCCAAGGAAACATTCATGTGATTCACATGACAGTGTTGACAACAGTCAAACGTATAAACATTGAAAGTAAAGAAAGGGTCCAACTACAGTAACTGATACTGATCATATCTGCTGAATATCATGAAAGTAGAGACAGAGAGAGATCCACTCTGAACAGGAGGAGGAAAGAAACGATCCATGGATGATGAG
This sequence comes from Mugil cephalus, assembly GCF_022458985.1. Classification (NCBI taxonomy): domain Eukaryota; kingdom Metazoa; phylum Chordata; class Actinopteri; order Mugiliformes; family Mugilidae; genus Mugil; species Mugil cephalus. The sequence continues at coordinate 4,633 of NC_061775.1, read as the reverse complement.
ATTTTCATTTTCTTTCTTCTTTTCATTGATCAAACTCATCATTGTAGTTTCTCTTTGAATGGTGAAGCTGCAGATGTGAACAGCTACAGTGGTAATGAACAATCAGCTGACACCAGATTGACTCTGTTTGTCCAGAACTTGGTGGATGTTCTGCGTCCAGAGCTCACAGCTGTTTCTCTCAAACATTGTCTGGATGCTTTTGTACTTCCAGGGACTCACCACAGGATGGCGCTGCTTCTCTTTGCTTCTTCATTTCAAAATGATCAGAGCTGATCAGGTCTGTGTTTATCAAACATGTCAGAGCAGTAAAGACTGTTAAAAAGTATCATCCAGAGGTTTGATGAGTCAGTGCTGATGTTTGAATGTTGATCAAATGAAGGATGTGTTTCATTAACAGTCATGAAATAGTTTCATTAGCAGCAGGTCAGTGTGTCAGTGGAAACTCAACTGTTTGAGAGCTGAACACTGAAAGTTCATGGTCCTCTAACTGGACCTGTTAGTGGATGAATCCTAATCACTCATTAATTACAGAGGTTTCTGGTGAATAAATAACATTTAATTGATGCACTTAGTGATTATTTCAAACTGTAAAGTCCATCTTTATTCATGAAAACCTATAAATACACTGAACATGACACCAGCTCCAGGTGGTGATTGGACTCAGTTCATCTCTGTGTGGGTGGAGGCTCAGAGGAACAAAGGTTTACAGAAAACAAGAGAAAGGGAGAGGAGGTGATGAGTGTGTTCAGCAGCCGATATCAATCTGTTCTCAGTGGTTATTAGGACAGAAAACAAACTGCTGACAGCCAATCAGACTTCCTTCCTGCAGCAGACGGGCTGTGTGGGTTTGTGCTCTGCAGCCTCCACACCGTTAGCTGTGGCTTTTCACTTTAATGACACAATGACAGTTTCACCACCAGCTCTGGTTAAAGAATCTTTAAAGGAAGCACCTGTGTTCTTCATCTGAATGAGAAACACGTTTACATTTAAAATCATACATTAGAAACACATTTTTATGTTTACAATTAAATAAAACTAATTATTTTATTGTGTTGTGTTTAAAATCTTCCATCCTCTCATAAATGTCTCCTCTGTGATAAACAGAACTTTAAAGAAGTTTAAAGTTTTTACCTGTAAAGTGTTTAAATTGATCCTGTGAGAGGATTTTCAGCTTCTATTAGAAACAATAATGCTTCCTGTTGTTGTGTTGTCATTAATCAGAACAGAACACAAGCCTCAGTGAGACAGAGACACAAACCCATGAGACAAACAAGTCATGCTGTTGTTGTGAAGCAGGTGTCCATGTTAGTTCACCTCCAGTCTCATTAGTTCACTGAGTTCTAGTTGGAAGAAAAAGTCTGAACGTCCCAATCACTTTAAATGCATCATGAGTTGACCTCATTAACCACTGAGACACATTTCTCATGGAAATTCTCTTCAAGCTTCTATTAGCTTTTATTAGAAAGAAGAAACACAAGAGCAGAAGAAACAGCTGGAAACTGATGATGATTCAGCTTCATTTTCATCATTATACAAGTCCCAGTTAAAAGTGGAAATAAACTAGATGACTAGAGAATGAACACGTTCTAAGAGCAGATTTCCATGTGAATATATGTGTTTCTATTTACAGGACGACAATCAACACGTGAATGAACAGATACAGATTACAAAGAAGAACATTTCAACAACATTTCTGAAGACTGATCAAAGTGATGAATGAGATGAAGTGATGAGATGTGATGGAGAGAAAAGAGGAGCAGAAAACAGTCAGTCAGCATGTGTGGAGCTGGTGGACGGTCCCTTGTTTCTGAGGCTCATCAGCAGAGAGAGTCCACAGCAGTACACCAGACTCTTCACTATCAGCACTGTGTACAGCAGACAGAGCAGCTTCACTGACTGTGTGAACTCTGAAAGACGAGACAGAACCTCTGAAACAGAAAGAAGAATTTAATATTTGGAGCTGCAGTGACAAATGTCAGTCCTCTGCTCCTCTGATCTCTTTGACAGCGTCTCCACATGAAGCTGAACCACTGCTGGACACAGTCACCAAGCCTTCATTACCTTGTAGTGCTTTGGCCTCCACTGTGCCTCCCTCGTGCTCGATTTATATGTGTAGTAATCATCTCTATCCACCAGCCTGATGGAGGCTCTGCGTCCCGACTCTCTGAGCTCCAGCTGCTCTCCCTCAGCAGGGGTCAGATCCTCCAGAGAGCCGCCCTCCTTCTGTCTTTTCCAGGAGAACTTGACCTCAGGAGGAAACATGTGTGAGGCCAGACACAGCAGAGAGCTCTTCCCCTCCAGGTGGGCTCTGGATGCTGCTGGGTACACGCTCACCACAGGCTTCACTACCTGCTCATCTGAAGTTTGACAGCACACACACATTCACACAGTCAACAGCTGCTTCCAGCTCTGCTCTGGATTCAGTCTGATCCTGGAAACTACATGGACTCTGATACTAAACTACTCATCAATACAGAACAAAGTTCAACCAGCATCAACTTTTTCAGCAGTCTGAGCTACAGCAGCTCGTGTGTTGGATGGGACCACACGGGCCGGCCTTCTCTATGATCCTTGACCCTGTCTCTGGTTCTTCTCCTTCCTTGAACCTTTTGATAGATACTGATCACTACAGACCAGGAACACCCCACAAGAGCTGCAGCTCTGGAGATGCTCTGACTCAGTCGTCTAAACACTTCACTGGTCATAATGTTATGGCTGATCGGTGCACATATTCAGTATACATTAGAATATGACTTCACATAAAGTTTCCATGAAACAGTTTGATGCTCTCTAACATATAAACCTCAACACAATGTGATCATTTCATTTCATAGAAAGACGTTATTTTCAGAAAAACAACAAAATGTTCCAGAATCAGTCAGACTGTGACTGCAGCATCAAATAATCAGAAAAGCTAACTTTACACAACTTTTTTTTAGTCCAACCAAGAAATCGTCTAAACTTTGAGGTACTTTTCTGAGTGAACATTTCTGAAGCAGAGCGTGCTAAAGGTGTGTGAGCAGGCGTGTGTTAATTCTGACCAGATACAGACTTAAAAATGTCAGTTCATCAAGAAACACCAATTCAGACTGAGTTAAAGGACGAGCAGCAAATCTGACAACACAACTGGTCGAGGAGACACATAATTATCTGTTTGTTTGTTCCTTTGTTCAGACATTGTTAAAGCGGTTCAAAAGGAAAAAATAAATTATTGTGGGAAAAGTTGTGGGAATAACTACAGATGTCAAACCTGCATTGTGTGGAGCCAGAAAAAAAGCATCTGCAGCATTTCATCAACCCCAAACTGGACTAATATGGTTTTAACACCTTTTTGTTATGTTGAGTCATTGACAGATCCAGGATCCAATGTTCTTATTTTGCTTGGTGTTAATATTTTGAATTATTATTTTTTTTATTCATTGTTTTGTAGCAAAAGTTGTTGCAGTCTGTTCAGATTCTATATTTATATGTTAATCCTGTTAGAATCACAACTTCACCTCCATCACCTCATTCATTTCTAATGACCCTATGAGCTGTGACATGAAATTAAAAGGATCAACTATTCATTTAAAAAGAAATCATTTTCAGTCTTTGTAATATTTTCAGTTAAACTGAATTTAATTCCCCCTGAGTTCTTCTCCTGGGTGTGATGAGCTGCTCTGGTCACATGAAGGATCAGTGCTGCTTTACTTTTATAAACAAATCAGTTCTCAGTCAAGTGCTTTTATCCACTCTGGACCTTTTACATGGAAAATGTTGCAGAACAACTGGAAACAAACTCAGTTCATGTTTCATTGAGAGCTTTTAAATCCAAACTGAGAGGACATGAGGCCGACTCCACAATATTCACTAGTTTTTATCACCTGCTTGTAAATTAAATCATCTTCTTTTCATTTGTCTTTTCTTTGTCTTTTAACTGTGTCATTTTCTAACTGTGTTTTGTATTTGCTGCTGCCTATTTTCACCAGGACTCCCTTTAAAAAGAGCTTCTCAGTCTCAGTGGGATCATTCTGGTTAAAGAAATAAAAAAGTATCTCAAAGTCTTTAAACACATTTCAGCTTCTACAATAAAACAAGTGAAGGAAAAGAAATGTTTGTTCTTACCTGTTACATACAGTTTAGTTCCAGAGCCAACGATGTGGTACCAGTAGCCGTAGACACACAGTGAAAAAGACTAATACAAAAACCTGTGTGCTGCTGAGATAGTCAGCTGAGGGGAAGGAGTCACATGAGGAGGAAGGATCATATTTCAGCTCCTTGATGTGTTTCTCTGATGTTCAGATCTACATGACTGTCTCTTCTTCTCCTTTCTTTTAGCCTCACTAGCAGCATGGCTCTGATGTTAATGTCAGTGGTTGGTCAGTCCACTACTTTAGTCTTAGTCATGGACTGGATCTGGACTAAAGGATGGATGATGGACTCACATCAACATTTCTACACATTCTTGGTCCCAGAGGATCAACTTCATTAACTGACTGTTGATTTGGACTTTTTATCTAGCGCCACCAGCAGGTCAACATCTGTTTTGGTCATCAGATTTTCTGTTGGACATTCAGTGTCCAGTAGCATCATTACATAGAAACACATATGAAACATATTTAAGTTATAACCTAAACATGTAATGATGTGAATA